>NC_088875.1:18727943-19027943 GCF_032884065.1 Artemia franciscana | reverse complement strand
TCAAAATATTATCGATTGACTTGGTAATAAACAGATCTAAAATCGATGGAATAGCATCATTCCTGGCTCGAGTTGGCCTATCAGTATGCTGGTGTAAGTACAGATCATCCAATCTATCTAAAAATTGCTGCTCATACGATGAAGTGGACTGACTAGTACTATGCACACTCCAATCTATCAAAGGTAAATTGAAGTCACCTAGAATAAGGAACTTTGAACTACGACCAACACGACGAGAAATACACGCTAGAATATTGGCATTATTAACTGGACTCGATAAATTCACAGTAGGACTACGATAAAAAGCTGCAATACACGTGTAAGTACTATGATCAACCAAATTTAACATCAACCAAAAGACACTCCAAAAGGCAATTTAACATCAACCAAAAGACACTCCGACACTGAGTCTACTAACGAATCAACAACCACAGAAAACTTAATAGAACCATGAATATAAATACAAATCCCTCTTTTAGCTGAATTATTAGATACTAAATTATATTGTGCGGTTGAAAATAAATAGACGGGTAACTAAAATGTTTCAGTAGAACTTCGGTAACAACAACTAAATGTGCTTTACGTTGCTTTATTAGCTCACTAAACTCTTCCCATTTAGATGACAGGCAGTCTGCATTTGTATATGTCACCAAAAATTTATCACTCAGACACTTCAACTTTTTTAGGGTGTCACTCTTCCATGCTCGCGTAGCTTTTTGGGGTTTCACGAAAAGAGTTATTATTCACGAGGATTAGTCCATTTTTGCTACGTTTTATTTTCCAGTTAGTTTCGCAAGCGTCCAATTTCGATTTCAGCTCCTGTTTCAGGGCATCGTACTTCTTTTTTTCCAACAGTTCAATGGTAGTACGATCATGAGAGACTTTGAACAAGGGGTATGTAGCTTTGAAACTAGCAGTCTCGGACATCAGAAAGAAACAAGCTGTAGCTCGTTCTACCGGTGTCTTAAACATCAACTTAATAAGCTTGATCTTACCAGGCGTATGTTTACCAAGTCTAACTGAGTAGCTACATTTCGCAGGGCAAAGTACAAGTAGCTTGTCGTTGAAAAATTTGCAATCGGTCTCGTTTTGTTGTCTACGAGATGACAAAGTAGCGTCTTCAGCTAAACCAAACACGATCAGGATTTTTTTTGTTTTTCAACAAAATCTGACACATAAACTCAACTTAAGTTCGAGCTACTGACACTGATTTCCTCGTTCTTTTTCATAAATTTTCCAGTTAGGCTTTTTTCCAAGCTCTGACACTTCACTCCTATTAGGTTCTCAGTAAAATACTGGACGTCAGAAAGTGTGCACTTATTTTTCAGGTCATTCTCGATTTCAGCTACTTTCCTTTGGATAGGCTCTAATAAAGCGCAAAACTTATCTTCCATCGCCTTAAATGACGTTTGAATTTCACCCCTTAAAATATCTTTAATTTCTGCAGATGTCAGTCCTTGGTTGATCGAGTTTTTCTGTTGTTTACATACGGGGCAGAACGAAAGTGATCCGAGCCTCCGAGTCATTTTTGTGAATAAGTTGTATTCCGGCTCTGTCATTTCCAAGCATACGATGCATACCCAGGATTCGCATGAGTTGCAAAGCAATGCAAAATCGTCATCTTGCAATTTGGAGTCACAACCTTTGCACTCATCAACACCTTTTTAGGCGAATGTCTTGGTCTTTTTTGGGCAACTGAGTTAGACGATCCTTTATTTTTCTTCATAACTCTACCGTTCTAATAGTGACAACAGTGCGCGCGCTAAGTTTGAAACCAAGCGTACACGTGGGCTAATTAAAACAAGGTCAAACAAAAAAGTCCTTAAATAACAAGATTGACCTTAAAAATGCGAGTTAGGGTAATACACCACTCTATAGTGTCGCTTGTTAGCAAAGCAGGTAAGCAGATTGACACTTATTTCCTCTGATTTTTGGATTACAATTGGTTAAGATAAGAAAACAGCGTTGCCAGATAAAAAAACCTTCCAAATATCCTTCCAAACATCAAATTTCATTAAGATCCGATCAACCGTTCGTAAGTTAAAAAACTTCATTTTTTCTATTTTTTTCGAAATAACCGGCCCTCCACTCCCCACCAGATGGTCAAATCGGGAAAATGACTATTTCTAATTTAATCTGGTCCGGTCCCTAATACGCCTGCCAAATTTCATCGTCCTAGCTTACCTGGAAGTGCCTAAAGTAGCAAAACCGGGACCGACAGACAGACCGACAGAATTTGCGATTGCTATATGTCACTTGGTTAATACCAAGTGCCACAAAAACTGACAACTAAACAGCGAATGAAAACGTGTTGGCGGAGTGGTATTGATCTCAGTAATACGGAGCGCAAGGTTCGAACTTAGCTGCAACAGCCCGCTGCGGGGCCAGGAATTTGATGAAATTATGCTATAGCGTCTCCATACTCGTCGAAAGAAGGAAAAGAGAACTGGTAACCAGTTCTCATTGCTTACCAGTTCTTTAATGCTCGAGTATATTCTACTCTGTTGAATCAGATGGCGCTTGGTAATAAATATCAAGAAAGTATGTTCTTTAATGGTGTTTGGACATTTTTAGTCATTCATTTCTCAGTGACATTTACGTAAGCATTTTAAATCAGCAATTATGCACACGAATATTAGATCACAGAAAAGCTTGACAGAAGCTTGTTCTTGGTTGGAATAATTTCCAAATTCCACAACATCCAAACCTTTATTTCACTTATCTTAACACGGTAGGTCGCTATCACAACTAAAAAAGAAAATAAGCTTTTTCAACTGAAAGTAAGGAGCAAAATTAAAACTCAAAATGAACAGGAGTTATTCCGAATATGAGGGGGTTGCCCCCTCCTCGATCCCTCGATCGTTACGCCAAAGTTTTTTAGTACTTTAAAAAGGTTCTTATTAAAACTCAGCAACCTTTGTAATTCAGTTATCGTTCTTAAAGTGTTAGGACAAAAAAAAACTTTAGCGTAAAGAGTCAGGTATTGAATAGGGGGCGAACCCTCTTACATACGGAATAATATCAGTTCGTTTAAATTTTAGCGTTGCTCCTTAATTCTCTTGAATAAACTTTTTTTTGAAATTTCTGATCGTTTTTCAATTAAGGCTGAGAAATCCCCCGCCCCTTCCGCTGGAAATACCCCTAAGAAAATTCCCCCAAAAATTTTCCATACATTTCCCACTAACAAACACAATAAGTCAACAATGTGCAAAGTCCATAGCTTACAGCCCTTCCCTCATGGGCTGTGGGGATTCATGAAATCCCTAGAGGCATAGTTATTGGATCTTTCAACTAATTTGAACCAGATTACTGTCTCAAAATTTTGATCAGATGACTTTGGGAAAAATGGGGCGTGGGAGGGAGGCTAGCTGCCCTCGAATATTTTGATCACTGTAAGAAGGAACTTTCATTCTTCGTTTGAATGAACCTTTTCCTCTTTTTCTGGGACCATTAATTCGATACAGTCACCTCTAGGGAAAAAAATGATAACTCGTCCGTGATCTTTCTTCTGACAAACAATTCAAAATTCCGTATTTTTGTAGATAGGAGCTTGAAGACTCTATAGTGAGATTCTTTGATATGCTGAATCTTATGGTTGGATTTCCACTAGATTCATTGACTCTTTGGGGTCGTTTCTCTCCTTTTTCAAAAATTAGGCAAATTTTTTAATCAGTATAAAAATCCAATTCTTTTGATATGTGAAATGTTACCACAATTCATTTTTTTAGGTTTCGGTTACTACTGGACTGAGTCACTCCTTACGTACAGTTCGTTACGGTGAACTGTTTGAAAACATCAGTTTGAAAAAGTTTTAGAAAAAAAATGTTGGTTAAGGGACACCAGAACAAGACTTCGCAAAAATTGGATCCTGCCAATTTTTCGTACTTTTTCCCCCTTTTTGCTACAGTATTAGATACTATAGTACTAAAATATTTTAATTATTTCGTTTTCATAGGTAACGGCTACATCACTCGATCAGACGACAAAAGGACTCTCGAAAGTTTACGAAATAAGTTTGACACACCCTAACAACGTCAAGCAGAACTATTTTGTAAAGGTACTGTTTGTTTTCTTAATAATGTACATGCAATTAGTATGTTTGAGGTATTAGTCCAGAATCAGACTAAAAAGTGCAAGTAACATAAGTAGAGCAGATAAAAAAAAGAGGAACTGGATATGATATGAGCAATCCCCTCCGCAATCCCTCGCTCTTTACGCTAAAGCTTTTAATTGTTTTAAAAAGTAGAATTGTGGCAAAGAGTCAAACTTTAACGTAAAGAACGAGGGATTGCGGAGGGGACAACCCATTTCATATACGGAGTAATTTCTGTTCGTTTGAAGTTTTAATGTCGCTCCTTACTTTCAGTTAAAAAAAACTAGTTTTTTTATGTAATTTCTGAACGTTTTTGAATTAATGCATGTTTGGTTTTGGCTCTCCACACATAAATTATTAAAATGAAATTTGCATATTAATTTCTTTTTTGGCTAAATGGCTTTGTCTTAGTTTTGATCAGTTGATTTTGAGAAAGAAGGGATGGGAAAGGAGGCCAAGTTGCCATGCAATTTTTGGTTACATAAAAAGGCAATATAAATTTTAATTATATTTTAATTTTAACTATAAATTATAAATTTTAATCTTTTTATTAGTAAAAAATATACGTAACTTAAGAATTAACTTACGTAACAAACTTTATATTCTTTAGGTTTGTAACGAGGGTTTGTACCCTCGTTAATACCTCGTTCTTTACACTAAATCGTAAGTTTTGTCCCAATTCTTTAAGAATGACCCCTGAATCAGAAAGGCCGCAGAATAAATAGTTGAAATTAATAAAAAATACTATAGCATAAAGAGCGAAGTATTTATCTCCTCCTAAATACCTCGCTCTTAATGCTAAAGTATTTTTAGAACCCCTCGTATGCGTAATAATCTCTGTTCGTTTTAAGTTTCAATGCTACTCTTTTCTTTCAATTGAACAAAACTTTTCCATATTTATTTTTTCATTGTTTTTTTTATAGTAATTTTAGAAAATCCTGCGCCCTTTTCATTGAATTTCTGTTCCTTCATGACATATTTCTCCAAGGAAAGATCCTCCCACATAGCTCCCTCACCTCAACCCCAAAACCAAAACCAAAAAAATCCCCTGAAAACGACTGTACACTTCCCAATAACCATTATTATATGTAAACACTGGTCGAAGTTTGTTACTTGCAGCCCCTCCCCCCGGGACTGTGTGGGAGTAAGTCATTCCCAAAGACATAGTTATTATGGTGTTTGACTATGCGGAACAAAATGGCTATCTCAAAATTTTGATCAGTTGACTTTGGAGAAAAATTGAGCGTGGGAGGGGGCCTAGGTGCCCTCCAATTTTTTTGGTCGCTTAAAAAGGGCACTAGAACTTTTCCTTTCCGTTAGAATGAGCCCTCTTGCAACACTCTAGAACCACTTGGTCGATACGATGACCCCTGGGGAAAAAAAAGCAAACAAATAAACACGCACCCGTGATTTGTCTTCTGGCAAAACATACGAAATTCCACATTTCTGTAGATAGGAGCTTGATAGGGTTCTCTTATACGCCAAATGCGATGGTGTGATTTTCGTTAAGATTATGTAACTTTTAGGGGGTGTTTTCCCCTATTTTCTAAAATAAGGCAATTTTTTTCAGGCTCGTAACTTTTGATGACAAATACTAAATTTGATGAAACTTATATATTTAAAATCAGCATGAAAATCTGATTCTTTTTATATATATTTTAGCATCAAAATTTCGTTTTTTAGAGTTTCGTTTACTATTGAGCCGGGTCGCTCCTTTCTACAGTTCGTTATCAGGAACTGTTTGATGAGTGTTCTTTGTAAAGTTTTGACTCTGTGATTGATTTAAACTTCATGGCAAAAAGCCAATTGAATTATGTTGATGGGACTGTGGAAATTTCTGCTTATCATTTATAATCTTCCTTCATTTTAGTTCTTCTATCCTTTTCAGTTTTTCTTTCTGATTTACTTTTCACCAGTGCTAGATAAAGGTGATTGAAGTGATTTAGCCTAATCGGGGCCCTCCTTTGGAAAGGCCCGGCGTTATCATCAAAATAAACTGTTTGGTAGTATAGCTAGATCTTGAGACTTATGAATTTCATAAACAATGTTTTTTTTACAAAAGTAAAGAGCGAAGTTAAAACATTTCACGGATGAAAACTGTTGTTTCACCCATTATGTAATAAATAGTTTCACCCATTATTAACATATGATTAAATAAAAAAAACAAGTTTTTTGAAATGAAAGTAAGGAGCGACATTAAAACTTTAAACGAACAGAAATTACTCCGTATACGAAAGGGGCTTTTCCTCCTCGACACCCCGCTCTTTACGCTAAAGTTTTTTATTGTTTTAAAAAGTAGAGTTGCGAGAAAGAATCAAACTTTAGCGCAAGGAGCGGGGTGTCGAGGAGGAAAAGCCCCTTTCATATACGGAATAATTTCTGTTCGTTTTAAGTTTTAATGTCGCTCCTTACTTTCATTTCAAAAAACTTGTTTTTTTATTTAATTTCTGAAAGTTTTTGAATTAATGCATGTCTAATTTTGGCTCTCCGTACATAAATTATTAAAATGAAATTTGCATGTTAATTCTTTTTTTGGCTAAATGGCACCCCCACCAACTAGGTGTTGGGGTGGCGCGAAGCGCCACCCCAACAGCTAGTAAGATATATAAGTCATATGTTGGAGAAGAGAATTGGAACCTTCTACTGTTCAATTACGAAGTTCCAGCTATTCTTGAGAGTTTCAGAGCTCGATCTTATTAGGCATTTTTATGCAATGTTTTAGAAAGAATCGTACACATAATTGCCCCTTGACGGAATTATCCCACATTAGCCATAATTGTGTTTAGGTGACGAAAATTAAAATATATGATACGAATTCAAACTCTCTCCAAATTTTGGAAAGATGAATAAAATGCACAATTTTTTTTTTTAACTAATTGGTAAAAGACTCGAAAATAACTGTCCCATAGTCTTTAATACAATAGTTCTCTGTTAACACTAAGTTCAAGTATGCACACTTTATTGAGATTGGGATTATCAAAAGACCGTATATACCTACACAAGCAACTACACTCTTTTAAGTTATTTTCACGGTTAACTATCCATCAGAATTTTTAAATTCCCTGGACCTCCTGGGAATCTCTAGCCGTACCAATAATACTGTTGCGAAATATTAACCCACCAAGGCTTTGAAACGGCACGCGAGTTGCCGTAAAAAAAATAATAATGGAAAACATAATAGAGGCAACAATCTTGACAGGGCCTTCCGAGGGTGAGGATGTTCCTATTCCTCACATTCCCATGATTCCAATGGATTTGCCTTTTCAATCTAAAAGATTGCAATTCCCAATTCGATTAGCATTTGCAATCACCATCAACAAAGCTCACGGGCAATCATTAGAAGAATGCGGTTTAGATCTTAATACGGATTGTGTTTCTCATGGACAATCATATGCCGCATGTTCTAGAGTCGGTAAACCGGACGATCTATTTATATGTACAGACAATGGGACTGCGAAGAATGTTATATATCCACAAGTTTTACGCAGTTAAAAATTAGCACCTTGCATACGTGTTGCTTGAGGGGAGGGGGGCTTAGACTTCCGGCTCAGAGATAAATTACCAAAAGAAAGCGTGTATTACAAGAGCAACGCGAAACCTGGCTTGCGGCTGAAAGAGAAAGTAAAAAAAGAATGCTTGTCTAGGAATTACCAGAGTATATAAGAGGAATTACCGGTTGTATATCCGCAAATGTTATGCAATTAAAAATTAGCACCTTGCACACGTGTTGCTGGGGCACGTTCCGGGAAAAAACTAAAAATAAAGAAGAAAAATAAAATAAAAAAGAAGAAAAACTATAAATAAAATAAAAAAGGTAAACAATTAAAAAAAAATAAAAATAAAAAATTTTAAAAATAAAAAAAAAATAAAAAAATAAAAAAAAGAAACTAAAAAAGAAAAAAAAAATCAAAATTCAAAAACCAGGGATTACAAGAATTCAAAAACCTTAAAAAAGAAAACCAAACTTTGAAGCTTAGTAGATATCATTGTTTGAAATTGGACTTGCTTTAATAATCAAATATCCTTGAAAAAACTGCAATAAAACACAAGTGACAATGAGAATCCATATATAGAAGCCTGCCGCGTGCTGTGCTGGGGACCCAGCTATATATATATATATATATATATATATATATATATATATATATATATATATATATATATATATATATATATATATATATATATATATATATATATATATATATATATATATATATATATATATGGAAAAACTGTTTGTTTTTCCAAGGGTAATCATGTCAAACCAAAGGTCATGGGAGATCGGGGGAGGGCCCATTCGAACGGGAATTGAAAATTCTATTGTTCTTTTCAAATGACAAAGAGGAATGGAGGGCAACCACTCTTCTTTTTCCCAAGATTGTACAATCAGAATTTTTAAATAGCCATTTTGTTTAGCATGGTGGAATGGTCCAAAATCCAGGCTTTTGGGGATGACAATTTGCCTGTTGGCCTTCATATAATATTTGCTTTCAGTCAAGCACTAATCAATTTAATGACGACACACGTGAAGGGGGTTTGTATTTTTGTTCGTTCACAGAGCTCAATTTTGCTTTTGACCTGTACCTATGTATAGGTTATCTGATATGCCGTTTGTATTTCTTCCTTGTTTTATTAATAACAGCGCTATCATAGGTCGTAAGAGTTATAATGGCGTTCGCTATTTTTGGGCTACTCTGGGCTATTTTTGGTTTAGTGTTAGCCAGTTTGGGTTATATTTTCAGCCGAATACCTGGCAACCATTCTCTATACTAGGAAAGCTGAGAAGGCTTTGATGCTGGGAAGGCAAAGTGCGGTAAAGAAAAAATTAAAAATCACTAGTTAAACCTACCATTAATGATATATAAAATGTGAACAGTATTGAAGATTTCTATTGAAGAATAGTCAGGCGAAAGTAACTCAAAGGAGTGTAGTTTCTTGTGTAGGTATATACGGTCTTTTGATAATCCCAACCTCAATAAAGTGTGCATACTTTAACTTTGTGTTAACAAAGAGCTATTGCATTAAAGACTATGGGACAGTTATTTTTGAGTCTTTTACCATTTAGTTAAAAAAAAATTGTGCATTTTATTCCTCTTTCTGAAATTTGGAGAGAGTTTGAATTCGTATCATAGATTTAATTTCTGTCACCTAAACACAATTATAGCTAATGTAGGATAATTACGTCGAGGTACAATTATGTGTATGATTCCTTCTAAAACACTGCTAAAAAATGCATAATATGATCAAGCTCCAAAACTTTCAAGAAAAGTTTGAACTTCGTGATTGGACAGTAGAAGGTTCCAATTCTCTTCTCCAACATAGGACTTATATATTTTTCTAACAAGGAGTTAAGTATATGAAATTCATTGCTGGCCCTTTCTTTCAGGGAAACATTTTTTCATGAAAGCTTGTTTATTTTCATACAACATTTTGGGACCGAATCTGGAAAAATCAATTCTAGTTTGTTTCATATTTTTTGCTAGAACTTGCAGTCTTTTTGCATGAAAAATTGTTTATCTTAAGCAAGATACTAAGACAATTATTTCCCCCTTTTTAATTCTCAGTTTTTTTTAAAGTAAGAATTATGTCAGAATCACAAGGGAGTTTCCCACCATTTATAAAATCGTCTATTTCTCTCCTGTTCTCTTTATCCCTTTTAGGGACCATGTTCTATAAGCTGTAGCCTTTGAAGCGTCATAGTCTCACCATTAGATTTGATAAGTGTGAAATATCGAAAGCTCCGAAACACCATCCTCTAAAGATTATAACCGAACAAAAGCAAGATACGAAACAATATATTATAACCTTGAGGATGTGGAGATGGAACTAGTGAATGATTCCTAACAAGTGGTGGTGATCAACTGTCTATTTTTTTTTACTTCGGATTTCACCATTGGAGAGGTTTTTTTTTATTTTTGCGAAGTATTTTTTGGCAAAAATATTTAATATTACGAGACGGAATATAACTAAAAAAATTCTATTAAGTAATCCGTTATTATTTAGGTGGGTAGAATATATGCAGATTCTTTTTTGCCACAGGATCTAAGGGCTTTATTAGACCATCAAAGAATAAATTGGAAAATAGGAGGCGGGTAGGAGTTATCCCCATCAGAGCACTACCGTACTGTATAATTATTAATCTTAATAATGAGATCTGAAAAAAAGAAATAGGACCATTTTTGTGTCTGAAGTAATCTAGGGTGTTTTTCTCCGCTTTAATTAATTGCAGCAAACAAAAAAATGGTTTGCATTAATGTTTCACTGCCATGAAATGAAACAAGCCCTAAAATCTTCGGATAATTTTTATTATTATTTTGAAACTAAATTTGTGATTGCCATCACTAAAATTTGACGATTTTTGTTTTGGCATTAGTAGTATCATTCTTTCAAGTGTGACATTAAACGTCGCGCAACTTATTTCGTTTGACCGAGTGCTATTATATATTACCTAAATGTATTACCTTAAATCAAATATTTTTTATAGATAATTCCCATAAATAGGAAGAGTGGCAATGAGTCACAAATGCCCACCTTAGAGGAAAGAGAGCTGATGTTCTATCGGGACATATTACCAGGAATTTACAATTTGATCAAACAGAAGGAGCAACATGAGGATATTTATATCCCTGTACCAAAGATATTCTATGGAAAATCATATAAAGGGTAAATTATGTCTACAATCATGTCTTTAAATATAAAACAAATGTTATTACATCATGTTAGTAACACTGCTATCTTTAAAAGTCCATTTTACCAAGTCCACTATTCTAATGTTTTTGTTGTTTTTTTTTTATACTAAAGCATCGAAGCTCTTGATTGACTCTTTATTTTGCAAGGGTACTCTCTAACATCAAGTATTAGTTCCAGGAACATGATGAATTTGCTTCTTATTGAACACTAGGCTTTTGTTTGGAAGTCAATTTTACTACGTTTCTATATTTATTTGTTTACATGCATATATCTCTGTGTATGATTTACTCCTAAGCTAAGGTGCCGATCATTATGAATTTTTTGAATATATATTCTAGCAAAACAGAGAGTAGCATTTGCACATCATTTCTTTCATCAGCAATACCCTTTTGAGGGAGGGCCCTGGAAAGAAGACCATAAGTTTTAAATCGCTTAGAGTTTGGCAAATATCATGTACTGCAAATATAATGCGAACTCTGCATTAGCCATTTTAAAACCATAAAGAAAGTTAACTGTAAAGACTAGAGAAAAAATTAATAAAATCTTTGGCAAAAATGCCCAAAATATTACCCATAAAAAGTTCCTTTGCAAAAAATCCACCTTATACCAGAGTTAAAACTTAGTGGCGAATAAAAAGATGAGAAACACGCACTTTTTTCCGTAAGCTACGCTATTCTTGAGCTCTGCCATCCAGAATTACACCTGACACTGAATTCACGCGAAGAGTTATTGCAAACACAGAGTAAATAATTTTAAACCATTAAAGAAAATGGCAATGAATATTGAAAAAAATTCAATGAAAACTTCGTCAAAATGCCAAAGATATAGACATTGGAATCCCCCCCCCCCTAAAAAACAACAACGTATTTTTAAAGCGATGTGCGAGAGACGAAGGCCCATATCTGACGCCAAGGAACTGAAGGACGTTTCTGAGGATCGAAGGCCCAAGTTTCTGGCTCTAGCGAGTAAAGCTTGTGGTGAAAAACGACGAAAAACCGAAAAATCGTTTTTTATGTAATCCTATAGGTCTACGAAATGATAACTTTTATTGTTTTGTACATCAGTTATCTTTTTTAATTGTGCATGAAATCTGTCTTTGGCACATCTCTGTGTACTTCCATACAAGAGAGGTGTGAATGAAGCTAAGGCCTCGCGGGGCCAAAGACCAAAGCTGTCAAAAAAGCGAGTTTGGTTAGGTAGCATATACCGAGAAGTGAGTCTGTATTTTGGCTGGTTCATTCGAAAATGACCTGAAGGACATTCTCCTCAAGACAATTTGTAAGTTAAAATTCAAACGCAGATATGAACCTTTCTTTTTGACTTGGTCAATCTAATTTCTAAACGAAGCGTTCCCGATTTCGAAAATTATCTATAATTACATAAATTGGTTGATACTCTAATTGAAGTAGCATAACTTCTAACTCTGTCTTTTTTACTACAGTTGATACAACTGACGCAATTCAAAATTTTATATTTTTTAGGACGGCATGAACGTTCTTGATGCCATTTTGGGCATTAAACCGGATATAACTGAGATTTAGTAACTACATGAAACAGCTAAACTATTTCATTTTAATGTTATATTTGGATAGATTTTTCCTATTATCTATGATTCATATATTCCGCTATTTTCTATGACTTGTCACTTTTTGAACTGGGAGACTTAGTAGAAAGTTATTTGAATATATCCTTTGGTAGAAACGAACAACCCGAGGAAGCTCTTATTGTACTAAACGATGTGAAAACATCGGAAGAAGATGCTGAATCAACCAATCAAAATATCGAACAGATCGTTAACGCCATTGCCGTTTATCATGCAGCTGCCTCAGCTTACATTAGGACTAAAAACATCCTCCCTAAGGAACAAGAATGGCTAACAACAAGAAGTGATGGCTTTTTGAACGATCTAATGAAGGTAAGTTTTTTTTATGATGCTATATCTAATAAAATAAGATAAATTATTAAAATTCTAGTTAATAAATAATTTGATAATAAATTATTTAATAATTCGGTAAAATATTGTATCTCCCCCTTCTGACCTGTGTCCTAAGTCAAAATTGGATATGAAATCGGTCCCTTCCCCAGCGCTCCATGGAAGTACAAATCGAGCCCCATACACAATATCATGATAAGCAGAGCACATTTAGTGACTTTTGCTTAACCTCACTTATTCAGGATGAATGTATTCTAAGTTCAAGAGGAACTTTTACTATAAAATCGTTTTGGCGGTCGAAGCCAAGAAACTTCTGTTCCTCTCATCCCCCATCTAGTAAACACAAAATTTGAATTTCCTGATCATTTTACATCAACACGAAAAACCAAAATTAGAACAACCTAAAAGCTTCAAATCGATCCCCCCCCCTCCCTTTCAAATGTTATTGCAGAAATGCTATTTATACGGTGTGACAACACAATATGTCATTTAATTTGCCTCGTTGATTAACCGTGAATACATTATAAATTCGATACTGCAAAGACGTTCACGTGGAATGGAGACAAAACCGTTCCCTCATTCTCTCCCTCCTTGTAGGCTGAAATCCCCCCCTTCATACTCCCTGGTAGGCTTAACGTGGTCCCACAAGCTTTTCGAGATATTGCAGATATTTCTTTTCAATATCCTAGCAGCACATAGCGTTTTTTTTTGTATTGACCTTGCTATCATAGAGTTGCATAGGGATTTATAGTGCAAAAAAATTTAGGTAGATCAGATAGAAAACAATTACAGACCATCCCTCTTATCATTATCTGAAAGTTTCCCCTGCATCTTACAAGTCTTTCCAAAGATATTGCAGATGGGGTATTTTAATAACCTGGAGGCTCGTAGTATCTTTTAATTCCCCTCCCACCCCAAAATTCAATTTTTAGGTCAACCTTTCCTACCCCACACTCTTTGAAAGTTTCAAAGCAATCCCCCAAGCCGTTCCCGATATACTGCAGATGACGTATTTTGAAAAATTGGGCGTACACAACGTTTTTTGAATTATTCTTGTTTGCGAGTCGTATCACGAGCATCCTCTAGGAGAACTCTGAGAATTCTTGGGCATGAATGATACCTAAGAAATCCAAGCTGATTGGACAACAAAATCCTATCTGAAACAACTAAGACCTCATCTAAAGACTATCTTGAACAATGGGTAATTTACATAATTTAGAGTTATTACCCGAAGAGCTCTAGGTGGTTATTTTGACCTGGAGGGCACGATATTCTAAGCAAAAGGACTATCTCAGATTTTTCATCTAATTTTGTCGTCTATTTGATTATATTTAAATTTTTTCTAATCTAAGATTATCATGGTTATAGCGGTAGCTGCAACCTAGTAAAGAACTAACCACAGTCTGTAGTAACCAAAAATAAAAAAATGTGTTTTGAAAAAAAATGACAAGTGAGAAAAGGTTGGAAAATTGAACATAAGTCCACGAAGTAATTATTTGAGGCTTCTACGAGTATTTTTATGAAGAAATTAGTCATAAAATTGATGCCAAAACGGAAGTATGTATAAGAAATTATGCCACTTGATTCACAAGTACGAAATCTGAACTACAAGATGAAAATAATGAATAAATAATATTTACATAGTTGAGTAAGTTTTTGTTTATGCAAAGCTTAGAATGTATTTCTATAAAAAAAATAACCAGAAGCATCAAGAGACACGGCATAATAAGTATGTACAATTAATGGAATAGCGCATATGAAACTTGAACGAGATCTCTCGTTTATTGCCTTGGGTAAATTTGTTGTAGAATATTTAAGGTGACGATAAACTAGTTCTTATATCTCTTTACTTGTGAAGAGCTATTTGGAAATTCAGAAGATATCTGTGATGTAAGTTCGAAACGAATTGTCACTTTCGTAAATATTATTGATTGCCTTGTCCAAATTACCCTAGATCGAGGATCAGTTGTTCAATCTGTCAGTCGTTTGGACCAGTGCATTCCCGTTTGTTAGTTGATGGCACATCGATCTATGGGCTTCCAAAAAACGGCATCTAAATTTTACATTCTTCATAGCAACCTATGAAAAGACGTAGATACTTTCATACCTGTTTAATATGTAATGAGTTTGACTCTAACGGGAACTGTTGCTAATGGCTGTTGGTTAGTATCTCTGACAAAAATGAACCTACTTGATCAGGTATGTCGTCAGACTCCATGGGAAATCGAAAAAATATTCAGTAAAGAGAAATAAGATTTGATTATTTCATTTTTAGAAAGATAATTTTTATCTCTACACAATGTTTTCCTCAGAATACGTGATTTTTCTCGTGCAAAATGACACCCAAACAGAGCAAACTAATAAAGGCTCCTAGTAAGTATGTGATTTTCCTTGCAACAGAAAGAATTGTTATCTATTATGTGGAAATGAACAGGGAAATGGAAAAATCTATATTTAGGTTCGCTATTGGTTATACTGAAATTCAAAGTATTACTTTCAGGTTCTCCCCAACCGTATTAAGTTGATCCGCCATCTTGGAATGTCAGATGTTGCTGATAAGCTTACCATTCTTCTTCCATACGCTACAGAGATCGTGACTATCAAACCGAATGATGATGAAAATTCATTACAAACTATATTGTTTGGAGACCTTCAAATTTCAAATATCCTCTTCAAGCGCAAAGACACCAAGGTAAATTTGCTTAACTTCTCAAATGATTTGAATTTATTTTACATTAAATTATTAAAAATAAATTAAATATATGTAAAACATATTGAATAGTTTATGTATAAAATATTTATAACTTTTTCAGTTTGGATTTAATATGTAAACGTGTTTGTAAGATATCAATTTCGATACATATCGATGATAACGTGCCAAAAGTTTGAATGTTAAATATCTTATTATATGGCTTCGCTCACTGAGATTTTTGCTAAATTTCATTTTGTAACTGACTTAATGAAGAACATTTGAATCCCTTTTTATTTCTGTGTGATCAATGTTTTAGTCAGGCAGTTACTTGACTTAGATAATTAGCAGAACCAGGGTTAGATTAAAGAATGTTTCTCTTCAACTCTTTCAAACTCCATTCAAAAAACATTTAAATGGTTTTACCTTTCTAGACTTCCAAACCAAATTGAGCAAATAGGAGGGTTCATTGGGAACAAGGGGGCTAGCTGTTTCTTGTTAATTTTTAAATATTAAACAAAATTATGCATCAACTATAGTATATGTTTCATACACTTATTTCTTATATATTATTGTCTTATTTATATTATTGTCTTATTTTCTCACCGTATGGTTGTTTTACCACCCATAAGAAGCTTCAGCTATGAGCTACAAAGGAAGAACGCCCTTCAGAATATTTTTTAGTGATGTAAACTTTGATACGCATGTTTTTGTTTAACATATTTTCGAATCAGATTCTGTTAATGTCCTGATATCTATTTCCTAGAAAACTCCTCGTCCTCTCAGGCAATCTCCTTGGTATCACTATCTCGAGTGATCTGAAGTGGGAGGTCCACGTTACTAACATCACAAAGCAAGCTAATTTGGCACTTTCTACGCTTAAATTTTTCTTCGAGTTTTCTTGCGCTGCATTCCACCTTTTAAGAATTTGTATAAGTTTCATTCGCCCTCTTCTTGAATATTCTTGTCCGGTTGGGCATTTTTGGTTAACTACTTCCCAATCTTATTCAATTGAGTTAGTCCAGAAGCGAGCATTAAGAATTATCTATGGTCAAGGTAGCTCCCATATCACTCTCTTCTTAAGCATTTCCAGTTCACCACCCTATCAGAGAGAACCCTCCTGTGCACCCGGTTTGGCAATAAAGCCATGACAAACCCCCGTTTCCAAGATTTATTCCCCCACCCTTTCAACCTTTAAGATCCCGACCTATAAGACCCAATTCCCAGAAAGTTCTCACACATACCTCTCCCACAAATCCACGAGAGATACAGGAAGATTTTTATTCCTGCATGTGTGAACATTATTAATCAGTGAATTTGTTGCATGGAAGTATTGTTGATTTGGTGTATTGACTCAGTTTTTTAGTTGATGATTGTTTTTTTAATCTGACAAGTGTCTTTATGACACTGTGTGTCTGTGTTTTTCCCCTTTTTTTTATTTGACAAGTTTTATTTGACTGTAACACCTGATGTAAAACGCTAATTCGGTGCCACGCGCTGTGAAAGTCGTTTTTAAAATAAAAGTCTCTCTCTCTCTCTCTCTCTCTCTCTCCCTCTCTCTCTCTCTCTCTCTCTCTCTCTCTCTCTCTCTCTCTCTCTCTCTCTCTCTCTCTCTCTCTCTCTCTCTCTCTCTCTCTCTCTCTCTCTCCCACGCCTAATTTTGTCATATTTAATAATTACGTTAATATTAAGTTAGTATATTTGATTTCAGGCTAGCAAGTTAATATCATCTCGCTGGCAGTCCATAGGCCTTGGTCATCCGTCATACGACCTGCTGCATTACTTATTTGTCAATGCACCGACTGATTTCCTGAGAAGTAATTTATCGTCAGTTATAGGGCTGTATTGGCAAACATACAATGCAACGCTTTCCAAATTTGGTTACAATCTTGAAAAAGAAAATAGCACTTTCAAAGAATTTGCAAAAGAATGGAATAAGAATGCCATATATGGAACAATTTTGGCATTATTAACGATCCCCCTATCAGAAGCTAAAGAGGAAGAATTAGCTGAAGCTGTTAGTTCAAAGAACCTTAGTGTAGAGCTGAAAGAAACTTTACTGAAAAAACTTGAGGTTTTGAAATTTTGTAATGAAGAAGGTGTAATTGACGCCGCTTTGAAACACCACTGCCCTTCTGCTCTGCCTTTAACTCTACCAGAGTATTTTTGGAATGAATTATTTGCTATAAATGGTACAATATCTGTCTCTAAGAAAATGGAACAAATACTTGACGGTTCTTTAAAGTCTGATGGAAAAGATGGCTATTATATTGATATAGACGGGATTGAAATCAAGGTAAGAAAGAGGTTTATTTTGATAGTTTTGTTAGGCTTTCTGGGAACCGCGTCTTGACTAGCATCAGGAGCATTGAAGAATAACGAGTTTACGGAATGGATGAATGACTTTAATCATCCAGTTTAAAGATAAATAATCACAAAAGGATTCATACAAAGAAAAGAACAGGTAAAGGAAACAAACACTAGAAAAAGGCACTAATAAAGAAAAATAAATGAAGGCGTATTCCGTACCAGATTGTGCGGAACCGTCTGAATCATGTTCTGCGTAGCCAGGTATGAGACTGGAACACAATTCTTTCCGTTTATCACAGAATTACTTCTCTAAGGGGGCAAACATGACATAAACTGTAAAAAGTGGTTAAAGTAAAACCAGAGTCGCGTTTTCTGTATCCTACAATAAAGGCCCAAAAGAAGAAAAGGTCCAAGGAAGATTTAAAAATTCTATTTTTTCACTGGTTGTAAATGGAATGAATTATTTGCTATAACTGGCACAATATCTGCCTATAAGAAAATAGAAGGAATGCTTGGTGGCTCTTTTAAGTCTGATGGAAAAGATGGCTTTTATACTGATATAGATGGGATTGGAATCAAGGTAAGAAAAAGGTTTATTTTGACAGTTTCGTTATGCTTTCTGGAATCCACATTTTTACTAGGATCAATAACGTTGAAGAATAACGGGTTTACGGAATGTGATTATATTAGAAAGTTTGTGACAATCTTAAAAAGTTCGCCCTTGGTAGTAAAATCAGCTTTTAAAATAAACACAATACAATTTTCTTTTTAATACTGAAAAATACTTCTGGAACAGTAGATTCTAGTAGTGACGCCATAGGCACTTTCGCAGGAGCCCTATCTCTGGATTCCACGGGAGCCTTGATTTTTGCGAGAGCCCTATACCGTCATTCCAACGACAGCCAACAGTTGCATGTTAAATCATAGGGGATGTTTTCTAAGAGATGTAGATTCATGGAATCCACGACACAAATATCCATGGATTCCACGACAGCCCTTGTTTTAAACGTATTCCTATCCCGTCACTCCGACGACAATCAACAGGTGCATGTTACGTAATTGAAGTTGAGGGTTACGCAATCTTACGTGACTTAGAATGTTTATTGAGAGTGACGTATTCTTGCGTGACAAGCTAGACTTCATGGGCCCGTGGTAAAAGATCCGCTCGCAACTAAGGTGGGCACACGCGTGGATGCTACGTAATGACGGTGCACAAGTGGGTGTTACGTAATTACAGCGCACACTTGGGTGTTAAGTAATGGCGGTGAACACGTGGGGTTTTACGTAATGGTGTTGCGCACGTGGGATGTGACGCAATCTTACATGTGGATGTTACATAAAGATGGGGCACACATATGGGTGTTACGTAATGACAGTGCACAGGTAGAATGTTACATAATGACAACAGACAAGAGGGATGTTACGTAATGACCGTGCACAAATCGGTGTTACATAATAGTTTACGAGATTTTTTTCTTCGGGATTTCTTTTTTTCAAAGTGTTTTTTTTCAAGGAAGATTTATATTCTGATGATTTTTGTATTCATTAGGATTCGAAAGGGTCATCTTCGTCCAGTGGAACTGCGCCCTAGACAGCTGCACCATCAATCTATTTCTAATATTATGATTCAGGTAATAAATTCTATAAAATAGCCAATTCCACAAGTGGATAATCCCCAGGTCCCACTCACTAGAATGATTACGCTATTGATTACGTGTTTCCTATAACTGCGATAATTGAGATGCAGAGGGGAAACAAGATTGCTTGAGTTTGGTTATATGTGAAGCGCAACTGCTTGCTCAGTGATGCCTTAGAAAGGTATTATAAACCAAGACAAACGATTCTTCACTTCTTATCGTTATGATCTTAGAATTTTGGAGGGTCCTTCTTAGAGAATTTCTAGAGATGTTTTCATTCAGAATGATATAAACTTGTTCAAGACACAAGAAAATACTCCTTCTTAGAGAGTGTTTAGACCTGTTTTCTTGGAGAACGATCTACGTTTGCTCAAAATATAGGGAAATGGGGGCACAAAAAATGTGACTTAGTTTTGTATTTTGTTCTTTTTTTCTTGGAATTATTTTCTCTCCATTCCCAGCCTGTGACATTCAATGGTTAGCCCAGCCCCTAGTGAGTAATTCCAATGGGAGGCCTAGCAACCAATTCCGGAGTGGGGGTTGTTATTAGAGGTAAATTTAAGCCAAATTAAAAGCTATTTCTTAGATGTTTTAATGGAAATGCTACATTCCTTTTAGTCATGGCTATGCATATTCACGCCTAAGTGATAATTTGTGGCTGAGTCATCCCCTAGCGATCATTCACATCCCTCCGAACATCCAATTCCACCGGGGGCCTAGAAAGCCAATTCCAATGGGGACCTACCTAGCAATTCCAGCAGGCCCCCTAACATCCAATTCCATCGGGTCCCTAGCAACCAATTCCACCGGGAGATGGCTAATTTCAGTGCCAGCGCTTATCAAAAAAGTTTCGTTTCTCTTTTTGAGGCAACCGGAAACGATGATAGAAAGGGATGCTTATTCTAACCAGAATTGAATCTACCGACACGGTAAAAAGCTCTTGATTGATTTTTGACCATTCATGACGGTGTAGAGGTGCTGAAAGACCAAAAGATGTACTTTGATGACCAAAACATGACAAAGTGATTGAGCAGGCTATGGGATGAGGATCAGAAAATTGATAATCATACATGACCCTTACTTAATGGCTTTCAATTCACTCGATACTGCAACATGAACCAAGTTGGAAGTTCGCAAGGACCTATAACGTACGTAAAATCACACGTTGAATGCAAACAATCAAGAAATCTCTCTATATACCCTTGACTAGTGTTGTACAAGGCGATGCTTGAAAATTTGGCTACGTTCACCTGAAGACCCACCAAGAATTAGAAAAGCCCTTTTTGACAATTTTTTCAAGCTTCATCTGAATTATCTAATCATATGAAGCGTTAAAATTAATTTCTGTGTTACCGTTTACTTTGTAGGACATCCCATACCTTTAAAAACCAATGCGCTACCATACGACATTGCTGCCTCTGACACTGGAGTTTAATATGAGTATGGTTTTTCGAATCAATTGACTATATCAGAATTTTCATAAAAAAAGCTTTTTGGCCTTCTTTTGGCTAGAATTGTTGTTATGCGCTGGGAAATGACTGAAAACGCGACTTTACTGTGGGAAAGTCTTTTTGGCTAGATTAATGTCTGTTTTAACCCTTTCAATTTGTAGGACTACCTGTACCTTTAGAAACCAATGTACCACCGCAAGGCATTACTGCCTCTGAAACAAGAGGCTCATGTGCATATACTTTTATCGGTAATTCTAAGTCAATTGACCATCTTAGAGTTTTTAAACAATAGCTTTATGGACTTTTTTTGGCTAGAATTGTTGTTTCCAACAAGAACTGCTTGAAAACCTCGCTTTTCTGTGGGACAGTCTTTTTGGCCAAGTTATGTTAGATGAAGTCAAGTTCCATTAACAAAATCAGTTTCACGAGGGGAAAATCAATGTACAAGTTTCACGAATAAACAATTAGCTCGCAACAAGTTCCACGAACAAAAATAAGCCTGTGACAAGTTTCATGAATAAAATTAGTTTTACTTTGCGAAAAATCAAAGTACACGTTTCACAAAGAGAAAAATCAACATGCAACAAGTTTTTAGAGCACAAATTAGCATTCAACAAGTTCCACGAGCAAAAATCAGCATGTAACAATCTCCTTGAACAAAATCAGTTTCAAGAGGACGAAAAAATCAGTGTATAAGTTTCATGAAGAGAAAAGTCAACATATAACAAGTCTCGCGAACAAAAATCCGGACACAACGAGTTCAATGCAGAAAATAAGTTTCACGAGGTGAAAAATCAATGTAGAAAATTTTATGAACAGAAGAAGCAACATGCAACCTTTTTCACACATAAAAATCAGCACACAACAAGTTCCATGAACAAAAATCAGTATGCAACAAGTTCTATGAACAAAATAAGTTTCACGATGAGAAAAAAACATGCAACTACTGACACGAACAAAAAACAGCACCCAACTTGTTCCACGAATAAAATCAGCACGCACTAGGTTCCATGAACAAAATTAGTTTCGTGAGGAGAGAAATAATGTACAAGTTTCACGATTAATTACAGTTTCACGAGAAGAAAAATCAATATGGAAGTTTCACGAACAAAAAATGAACATGCAACATGTTTCACGAACAAAAATCAGAACGCAACATGTTCCAGAGACAATAATCAACATACAACAAGTTCCATTAACAAAATCAGTTTATGCGCGGAGAGAAATTCCATCTACAAGTTTCACGATGAGTAAAAACATACATGCAACAAGCTCTACGATGAAAAATCACCACGCAACAGGTTCCAGGAACAATAAACAACACGGAACAAATTTCACTGACAAAATTAGTTCCACGAGGAGAGAATATCAATGTACAAGCGTCCAGAAGAAAAAAACCAACATGCAATATGTTTCACAAACAAAAATCAGAACGCAGCAGGTTCCAAGAACAATAATCAACGCGAAACAAGTTTCACTAACAAAATTGGTTTCACAAGGAGAGAAAATTAATTTACAAGTTTCACGCAGAGAAAAATCAACAAATAACAAGTTTCACGGAAATAATCAGCACGCAATAGTTTCCACAAAAAAATTGGCACGCAACGAGTTCCATGAACAAAATCAGTTTCGACAGGAAAAAAATCAATCTACAAGTTTCACTTAGAGAAAAATCCACTTTAAACAAATTTCACGAACAAAAATCAAGACGCAGCAAGTTCCACGAACAAAAAAAATAGCATGCAATGACTTCAATGAACAAAATAAGTTTCACAAGGTGAAAACTATGTACAAGTTTTACGAAGAGAAAAATCAACATGAAATAAGTTTCACGAACAAAAATCAGCTCGTAACAAGTTTCATGAACAAATATCAGCATACAGCAAGTTCAATGAACCAAATCAGTTTCACGATGAGAAAAATCAACGCATAAGTTTCACAAAGGGAAAAATGAACATTCAACTGGTTTCACGAGCAAAAATCAGCACACAACAAGTTCCACGAACAAAAATCAGCACGCAACAAGTTCCATAACAAATTCGTTTCACGAGGAGAGAAATCATTGTACAAGTGTTACGAAGAGAAAAATCAGCCTGCAACAAGTTTCACGAACAACAATCTGTACGCAATAAGTTCCACGAAGAAAAATCAGCACACTAAAAGTTTCATGAACAAAATCAGTGAAGAAAAATCAGTTACAAGTTTCAGAATTAGTAAAATATATATGCACGAAGTTTCACGAACAAAAAATATCAGCACGCAATAAGTTATATGAACAGAAAATCAACACGTTAAAAGGACCATGAACAAAATCAATCTCACGAGGAGAACAATCAATGTACAAGTTTCGATAAGAGAAAAAATCATAATTCAAGAAAATTAAGAACGGAAATCAGCACGCAAAATGTTCTATGAACGAAATTTCAACACGCAACAAGTTTCATGAACAAAATGTGTTTCAAGAAGAGAAAAATCAATGTACAAGTTTCACGAAGAGAAAAACCAATATGTAACAATTTTCACGAACAAAAATCACCTTGCAACAAGCTTCACGGACAAAATCAGCACACTAAAAGTTTCATGAACAAAATCAGTGGCAAGAGTAGGAAAATCGATGTTCACGTTTTACGGAGAGGAAAATCAACATGCAAAAGCTTTCACGAACAAAAATTCACACGCAACAAGTTCCACGAATAAAAATCAGCATGCAACAAATTCCATGGACAAAATCTGTTTAATGAGGATAAAAACCAATGAACAAGTTTCATGATAGGAAAAGTTAACATGCAACAAGCTTCACGAACAAAAATCAGCACGCAACAAGTTTCACGAACGAAATCAGTGCGCAACAATTTCCTTGAACAGAATCAGTACACAATAAGTTCCACGAGCAAAATCAATATACAAGCTTGACGAAGAGAAAAATCAACATGCAACAAGTTTCACTGAGAGAAAAATCAGCATTCAACAAGTTTCATAAAGAAAAATCAGCACACAAAAATTTCAAACGAAAACAATGGTTATTTTTAGTTTCTAAATTTATTTGAGGGGAAAAAGTTGAAAACCCTGATGTGTGATAACTTGTGCCAGAAAGCTGCCATCGGGAGTGGTACATTGTGCTACGCTTGTCTCAAATGCTAGGATTCATCAGAAGAAACGATAATAGGGATTTTTTTATTAAGTTTAAATGGTTGATTCCTATGGTTGAATATTTTTGCATGAAAATGCTCAAAAAAATGTCATATGTATGATAATGCTTGGTAGAAGGTGTCGTTCAGCCATAGATAACCACGGAGGCTTCTGGATACAAAACCTTGGAATCAATAGTACTTGGAGCGGAACTGTAGAATTGGAGTGCAAAAGTGGGAATCCGGAACTGACGCAACCGGAGCCAGATTTGGAGTTGGGATCCAAGGGGCATAGTGGGGACAGTAATCGATGAACTGGGATGGAACCCAGCAGAACCGAAGGTGGAACCGTTGTAACCGGGGTCAGAAGCGGGGGAAGCGGAATTGGATATCACTTTATTAAAAAAAATCAAATAATGTCTTAAGAACGACAAGGGGTGACAGAGGGGCAGTAACACTGTATGGTGGCACATTAGTTTCTAAAGGTGCAGGTAGTCGAACAAAATAAACAGTTAAAATAGATATTTATTTTGTCCGAAAAGATTGTCCCACAGCGAAGTGGCATTTTAGTCAATTCGTGGTGAGAAATAACGATTACAGCTAAAAGAA
Source organism: Artemia franciscana (assembly GCF_032884065.1). Lineage (NCBI taxonomy): Eukaryota > Metazoa > Arthropoda > Branchiopoda > Anostraca > Artemiidae > Artemia > Artemia franciscana. Next base: position 19,003,400 of record NC_088875.1, on the reverse strand, counting down.
TGCCAAAAAGCTATTGTGTGAAAATTCTCAGATAGTCAATTGATTTAGAATTATCGAAAAAACTTTACTTGCATTGAGCCTCCAGTTTCAGAGGCAGTGATGCCGAACGGTGGTACATTGGCTTCTATAGGTTCAGGTAGTGCTTCAAAATAAACGGTTAACATAGAAACTTATATAAGCCAAAAAGATTGTACCACAGCAAAGCGGCGTTTTCAGTCATTTCGTGATGCAAAACAACAATTTTAGGCAAAAGAAGGCCAAAAAGCTATTGTGTGAAAATTCTGAGATAGTCAACGGATTTAGAATTACCGAAAAAATATACGCAGACTGAGCCTCCAGTTTCAGAGGCAGTAATGCCGTACGGTGGTGCATTGGTTTTTAAAGGAGCAGGTAGTAAACGGTTAACATAGACATTTATTTTAGCTAAAAGTCTGTCCCCCAGCGAAGCATTGTTTATAATCATTTTGTGGTGGAAAACAACAATTCTAGCCAAAGAAAGGCCAAAAAATTATTGTTTGAAAATTTTTAGATAGTCAATTGATTCAAAGAACTTTGCTCATATTGAATCCCAGTTTCAGAGACAGTAATGCCGTATGGTAGCGCATTCGTTTTTAAAGGTATGGGTGGTCCTACAAAAAAAAGGCAGCAAAGACATTAATTTTAACGCTTGATATGAGTAGATGGTTCGGTTGAAGCTTGAAAAAATTGTGTACAATTGTATATAATAGAGCTTCAGCTATTATGGAGAAGAACTGGTGGTTCTTTGTGTATGTTGGGAGAGGAGTGTGTCTTGAGCGTCACAAAGTGCGTTTCTAATTCTTCGTGGGTCCTTAGATGGACGTAGCCAAATTCTCAAACCTTGCCATGTACAACACTGGTTAAGGGTATATTGAGCGATTTCTTGATTGTTTGGATTAAATATACGATTTTAAGTATGTTATAGGTCCTAGCGAACTTCCAACTTGGTTCATGTTGTCGTATCGAGTGATTCGCAAGCCAATAAAGTTAGGGTCATGTTTGAGTATTAAATGTATGGTCGTCATCCCATAGCCTGCACAACCACTTTGCCATCTTTCGGTCATCAAAGTACTTCTCTTGGTCTTTCAGTACCTCTGCACTGTGACTGGTCAAAATCGATCAAACGCTTTTTACCGTGTCGGTAGATTCAATTCTAGATAAAAAAAAGTATTCCTTTCTATCACCGTTTCCGGTTGCCCCAAAAAGAGAAACGAATCGTTCTATATATGCGCTGGCACTGAAACCTGCCATCCCCCAGAAGAGTTGGTTGTTAGGGCCCCGGTGGAATTGAATGTTAGGGGTCCCGCTGAAATTACTCGCAAGGGCCCCATTGGAATTGGTTTTTAGGCCCCTGGTGGAATTGGATGTTATGGGGGCACCATTGGGATTGCTCGTAGGGTCCCATTGAAATTGGCTTCTAGGCTTCCGGTGGAATCTGATATTAGGGGGAGTGGGGTTTAAATTGCTTGCTAGAGGATGGGTCAGCCGCATATTGTCACAGTAGTATGAAAATGCAGAGCCTTCGCTAAAAAACGTAGCTTTTCCATTAAAACACCTCAGAAAGAGCTCTTAATTTGGAGTAAATTTATCTCTGATAACAACCCACCCTCTCTCGGATTGGTTGCTAGACCCTTCCCCCCCTTACTCCACTGTAATAAGTCACTAGCTGATGGGGCAGCCATTGAAGGTCACATACTGGGAATGGAGAGAAAATGATACCAAGAAAAAAAGAACACAGATGCATAAATGAAAAAACGAAAGAAAGTCAATTGTCTTTTGCCCCTATTTTCCGGTGTTTTGAGCAAACATAGATCATTCTCTAAGAAAATACTTCTAAACAATCTCTAAGATGGAGTATTTTCTTATGTTCTGAAAAAGTTTATATCATTCTCCTTGAAAACATATCTAGAAATTCTCTAAGAAGGACCCTCCAAAATGATAGGATCATATCGCTAAGAAGTGAAGAATCGCTTTATCTGGGTTTATAATAACCCCTTCAAAAGCATTACTTAGCAATCAGGTGTACTTTAAATAGAACCGAACTCTAGTAATCAATTTTCCCTTCAGCATCTCAATTATTGTAGTCATAGGAAACATTTAATCAATAACATAATCATTTTAGTAAGTGGAACATGGGAATTCTACGCGTGTTGAATTGGTTATTTTGTAGAATCTTTTACCTGAATCATAATAGTATAACAAGATTTCTGATCCAGCTGTCTAGAGCGCAGTTCTATTGGATGGAAATGACCGTTTCGAATCCTAATGGGGACAAAAATCATTAGAATATATAAGTTCCCTGAAAAAGTAACGCCTTGAAAGAAAAAGAAATCACAAAGAAAAAAATGTCTTAAAGTATTATGCAACACCGGTGTGGGTACCGTCATTACGTAACATACCACATCTGCACTGTCATTATGTAAATTTCCATGTGCGCTGTCATCAGGTAACCCCCACCCCTGTGCCCCGTCATTACGTAACACCCACGTTTAGGTTTGGTTCACATCCGACGTATGCAGCACAACTACGTAACACCTTACGTGTGCACCGCCATTACGTAACACTCACTTGTGCACTATCATTACGTAAGCCGCAGAGGTTTACCCTCCTCAGTTGCAAGTGGGGATTTCCCCACGGGTCCCTTAAGTCTAGCATGTCATGCGGGATTGTGTCACTCCCAATAAATCTACTAAGTCACGTGAGAATGCTTGACCCTCAACTCCAATTACGTAACATGTACCTGCTGGCAGTCGTCGGAATGACGGGGTAGGGATGCGTTTAAAACTAGGGCGGTCGTGGAATCCATGGATGTGTGTGTCGTGGAATCTATGCACCTCTGTCTCTTAGAAAACATTCCCTCTGACTTAACATGTACCTGCTGCCTGTTGTATGAATGATAGGATATGGCTCCCGTGAAAAGCAGGGCTCCAGTGTAATCCAGGAATAGGGCTCCCCTGGAAGTGCCTATAGCGTCACTTCTGATTCTAGACCTGAAATCTGCCTGCAATCCTTTTCACCCTGCTTGTGTCAGAATCAGTTCTTTTACACAAAAATTTGTTCCTAAGATACGTCATTTTGACAAGGTGAGGGGATGAACACTTCCTTAGTGTTGTAAACACGAGACAAGAAGAAGGGATAATGATTCCACTGAAAAAGCGATCTAAGCTCCGATTTGACTATGATATAGATGAAGGCAAAAGTGGGCCTATGGTCCCTGTGTTGTCCACTTTCCTCCCGTGCATTCCCAAAATTTTTCGTAGAAGGTAGACATTTTTAACTTCTTTGAATTAGAATTACACAAGCATTACCAATTTGTATGAATGCAGAGCCAAATGGGCAAGTGGTCCCTCCAGTGATCCCACCTTGTGCCACTCTAAGACCTTCCCTCCCCCCCCCCACACACACACACACGACGGTGGTAACTTTTCAGTAAACAGTTAGGCAGGCTATATCTTATTCGAACCAAAAACAATACTAGAACTTTCAATTATTACTATTAGAAAACACAAAGGTAACTCATGCCGATTTTAATATCTCTCCCCTGTCCTCTCTCAGCCATTGTTTTTACAAAAAATGCAGGAATCTTGCTAGTTATTTGAAGTAGAATTATGAAAGGTTTTTCACCCATATTATTGAAAGCACAAAGCGGATCCATGCTCCCTCCATTATCCCCTGTCCCTCCCGTAACTTTTCCCAGGGGAAAGGTGGGCATGACACATCCTGCTTGAACCAAAATTACGTGTGAACTTTCTAGTTGGTAGGATTGAACGATCAAAGTGGGTGAGAGGCCCTAATGCTGTCTCAACCTTCCCACTGTCAACGTTTAGCTCAAAGATAAGCATATTGTACCTTACTGCAATATGCTAATTAATACAATTAATGATTTTTAATCTAAATAATTGAAGGACCAAAGTGGGTCCATGCCCTTCCAACAACACTACTCTACTATTCTGCCAGAGTTTCTGTAGAAAGGTAGGCATGTAGCACGCTGCTTGAACAGGAATCATACAAGGTCATTAAAATATGTATGATTAGGAGCAAACTGGGATTCTATGGATCCTCTAAACCATCTCGCCTTCTGCCTGCAGGTTTTCTTGTTTTGTAGAAAAGTAGACATAATGCAGTCTGTTTAATTTGGGAATGTTCACCAATATTTTTGGAGGTATAAAGTAGGCCCAAAACCCAACCAATATCCTCCAGGTCTTCCCACCACCAACTTATCAGCAGAAGGGTAGGCCTGCTGCGCCTTGGTTGAACCGGAATGACACAAGGTTTTTCAGCGGGTATGACAAGTTCTGAATTCTATTTCCTCCACCAGCTTTTTGGCATGGTAGTGGGCAACTTGACCCATTTTTTACCGTAACCCCGCAAGGATTTTTAACTTGCACGATTGTAGAACCTAAAGTGGGACTGTTGCTCCTTCCATTGCTCTACCCAAACTTCCCAATTTTCATATTTTAAGAGGAAACAAAGGAACGTCATATCGTGTTTAAATCTCAAATATGTAATTATTTTCAATCTGCATGAATTTAGGTTCAAAGTTAGGTTCATGGTCCCTCAAAAACCCTCCCTCTCTCGACACCAATCTTTCATGGAAAATTAGATATGTTGCGTCCTGTTTAAAGAAGAATCATACGAGAATTATCTACCTGCATTATCCCAGACAGAAAGCCGACTCTCAGCAGTGTCAAGACTACATCCCATCATTAACTGTTCAGCAAAATGATGGGAAGGCCTTTTTTCACCTTTTGACTAGGAACTTAGTGGATAAGTAACTTGCATCAATAGAACACTAGACTGACTATTTTCAAAAAATTTCTCTCTTTGCAAGTAATTTTGAGTAAAAAAAAAAACAGCAGATGAGTTCTCAGAGGCGTCAGCCACTTCTTAGCTCCACCTACCTTCCACACCGATGTGTATACATTGTCTTGGAGTTTGCAGGAAAGTACGAGCAGCCAAAAGTGTCTGGTGCAACCACCCGGTGGTAGAAATAGAACAAAATAGTTTTTACCATAAAATACTTATAAAAAGAAATTAATTAGTATTATGTTATTAGGTGAAATAAAGTAGAAATAGCTTTTAAATGCTGCGGTAATAGAAATAACAACATAGGCTGTGTTAGGTTTTGTGTTTTCGAATAAAACAACAAAATTTTAGCTTATGTACATAGTACAAATGATTTTGTTAATTTAAAACTAAAAGCATTAATTGGGTATAAGGAAACAGATAATAAGGTTGGTATTTTGAGATGAAACCCGTATTTTGAGACTATCTTTGAGGAATACATAATTATTTTTATTGTTATTTTGTTGTTTTATTTAACAGAATTTTCTTGAAGCTTACCATTTTTAAAGTTTTGAGGTAGTTGAAAACTATGGTAGTTGACAGTGAAGAAGAAAAAATTAAATTGTTGTTGCTGCAGTACTTTCGTCGGCAAAATACTGTAGCCTGATTTCTTAAGAACAAAGCAAATCCGGGAAATTTCAAAAAAAAAAAATATCATTCAAGTTTAACACTAAACTTTAATTTATATAATGGCAGCCTAATGACGGAAAAATACTAACTATAAGCTTCACTTATTTCTCCTGTACGATATAGTATGCCTCTAGCCTTACAATCGATTGCAATTTTTTTTCTAATGCGATTAGTTTTGACCGGCTACTTGAATGTTAAGCTCTACAACCAGTCAAATTTTGCTTCAATTTCTGGATTTCAAGTCGTTCAATTTAAAAATTGTCTTCATGTGGGCAAATATACGTTTCGCCTCTGTTAGGTATATCAAACAAGCAAAATTTAAAAAAAGCCACTTTTGTCGCTTGCTTACAGGCTATATCAACAAAAAAACTCATCTTATTTCATTTCTAACAATTTTTGTTTATCATAGGTTACTGTTGACAGAGGATCTAAGCTTGGAGATGGATACGCATGTGACACCTATGCAATTACTGTTGCACATCCTGACGGAAGAGTAAATGAAGCTTTTGCTAAGGTAGTTTTTCCTTATTTTTGTTACGAATACGGTTTTTGCTCAAAAAGGTTGTTTATTATGAGTATATTGTCGTGTCAAAAACCCAAGGGTCTATTTGACATTTTTTTTTTAGCTTTTTGGGGAATTCAAAACAAGGCTTATATGTTTTCACGGTGGCAGTTATTTGCATTGCAGATTTAAATAAGAAAATGTCTATTAAAATTACAGTCTGTAGATATAGTTTGAGCGTATATGATATTATATGATACTAGCTGTTGGGGTGGCGCTTCGCCCCCCCCACGCGCGTAAGTCGTTACGCGCCATATTATAGATTGTCAGGTTTACTGACTCTTGAACATGCAACATATAATTGTCCATGGGAAAAAAATCCGCATTTAGATCTATACCTCATTATTCTAATGATGTGTCCCTGTGTCCCGGTCGTCATTTATATTCCCTGTGTCCCGGTCGTCATTTTTGTCCCGGTATCCCAGTTTGTAATTTCTCTTTGAGTGTCCCGGTCGTCATTTATATTCCCTGTGTCCCGGTGTCCCGGTCGTCATTTGTGTCCCGGTCTGTAATTTCTATTCGAACAATCCCTGTGTCCCGGTCGTCATTTATATATCCCGCCTGTGCCCCCGGTGTCCCCGTTGTAGTTGTGTCCCTATGTCCCGGTCGTCATTTATATTCCCTGTGTCCCGGTCGTGATTTGTGTCCGGTTGTCCCAATCTGTAATTTCTCTTTGAGATTCCCGGTTGTCATTTATATTCCCTGTGTCCCGGTCGTCATTTGTGTCCCAGTGTCCCGGTATGTAATTTCATCAGTTGACAAACATGACTTCAGTCGACAAACAACTTCATGATGCATACAGCTCAATCCTTATAATGACGTCAGTCGACAAACATGACGTCAGTCGACACACAAACATGACGTCAACACACACACACATAGACAGCTTATTTATATATATATATATATATATATATATATATATATATATATATATATATATATATATATATATATATATATATATATATATATATATATATATATATATATATATATATATATATATATATATATAGATTTATTAACACTAAAACCATTTATGGGACATGATTAATACAAAAATATAACAGTGAACGAATCGGAAACAGATATAAACCCTTAACTGCAAATTAAATTACAAATAAATTACAGAAAACTATCCCTACGTGTCATACTTGTTCCCACGAACTTACCCAACTTCTCAATCCCCATAAATCTTCTATCACTTAACGTTACATCCGCTCATTCCTCCCTTGTATTCCAGCCCACCCTGGCGAAATTTTTCCCTCAGACTATCTAATTTTTCACACAAATCCAAAAAAAATTAATTAAACCATTCTCCCTATCCCCACACATCGGGCAAAAGTAATGACCTAATTCCGGCTTCGCCATTCCTAGATATTTTTCCAATCACCAAGGGGTAAAAATTTTCCCTCGCTTTTATTGTCACTTTTTCACTGCCTTTTTCGTTGTCATTTTTTCACTGCTTTTCCCGGCTTCTCCGCAACTTTCTAAGATATATCTTACTTTGTTTGCCCAAGAGCCTTTTCTCCTGTCACTCAAGCACTCTTGGCATGCTGCCTTTAACAGCCTATCATCTTGTAGTGATACCAGCTTCTCCCAATGCCCAATAATGCTAACTAACCTATTTACTCTTGCACTAGTTGCCCCATATCATCCCTTAGAACTAATCTATTAAACTTGTCGCTTAGACCTAATTTCTTGAAGAAACTTAACTGAATCTTCTCCAAATTATTCCCATTTTGGAATCCCCATATTCATCAACCATAACTAAAAACTGTTCTTAACTGACTATTTGAAACCATCTTCATTAACTTCTCTGACAGACTTCCTCATAATCTTGCAGGATTCTCTGGAATCTCCCATTTAAATTCTTTATTTTAAGTTTCAATTTTGATTGCCGGATCATCAATATTTTTTCAAAAATGATGCCTTGGTATTCTGAAGATACTACAGCGTGCTTGTTTCAAAAACATGTAGACATGCACAGTTAATGTGATATGACAGATTTGACATTTACGTATATAGGCTTTGGAGAACTTTGTATTGACACACCACACACACCATACACAGAGAAGTGTTAAAGTGTCGTTCGTTTGAATGTTTGGCTCTAGTGCTGTTGATATGACTTACATTACATGATAGATTGGTGTGCTCAAAACTTTACAACTGGGAAAGATTACTACATACAGTCATCTCACAAAGTTAGGCTGCTGGGTAGCACTGAAGAAACGAGCGTTTGCAATGCAAGCGGGTCTCAGGTAAAACATAATAAATCTGCCTACTGTGTCCATGTTGCATATAGTGAGAACACGTACTTTCAGTTCCTTTCTAGGAGCCGGGGAATTGTCAGTGATGAATTCGGTTAATCTTTTCTATCAGGAGATCGCGCAAATGCATTCAATTTATTTGGGTCAAGGTAGTTCAGCAATTTTTGCTGCAACTATTAGTGTAAAAGACTTTTGTCTAACTTAAGGACTCCATATCGCCATTGTTTTTAGAGTTAGGACCACTTAATATTTTTCGGAATGTATTCTTTACGGGACAAAATAAGGTATCAAAGAAGTTGTGTTTAAGTGCAATTGAAATTGTAAGAAACTTATAAGTGTAAGATTTATTTTTATGCTTGGCTCGACTTTTTTTTTATTCTTCATTAAATTGTTTTTTTTTTATTTATTTCTAGCTGCTTCCACAACTTCCCTCACAGAGAGAATTCGTGTCATCAGTCGGAATACAAGAAAGAGAGATTAAGATATACAAGTACTTTCACTCTGCTATTAGAAGCCTTATCAAAGAGCATGGTCTTGAAGAAGAATTACAGCTACTTGTTCCAAAAATGATATTCACCAACACTGGAACCTCAGCTTCGAACGAAAGGTAAGTTTTTTGTCACTTGGATGCAGTGGTGCAAGTTTCAATAGTTGATTACATTCTGATTGTTTTTCAATGGTACCAGATTTTTTCGGTTGTAATCAACATATTTTTTATTTGTGTTGATGATTTTGTGTGTCCCTAGCTAGGATTTTTCTTTTCGTCGTCTCTTTTGTACAATTTTCTTATTGCATATTGCATGTAAAGAGGGTTTAAATAAGGTATTGTTATAAATGACTATTGCTGCCCCAGTTTCAGAACCGTGGACAAATTCCCTTTATTTCTATCTCTAAGTTTGTCTATTTATTACATTCAGCAAATATTTTGGCGTTTGCCTAGGGAATCATTGTATATCTTAACTGCTTCCAAATTCTCGCCTAACTTCAATTTGGAACTTAGTGAAACAACTGAAAATAGTCTTTGCTGACATAGGCCATAAGACTCTACGTCAGTTCACACTTTGTAGGGTCGGGCCTAAGGGAAACCGAAAACCAACCTTTTTGGTCCAAGGAAAGAACTATATGTAACTTTCCAAAATGTCCTTCTCGTCACTCCTGTCAGAAGTCAAAACTTCCTGTGAAAAACAGCAAAGGCTAGACGATCCTTATTGATTTCTCGCAATAGACTAAAATCGGTGGTGTGAAATCGGTGAAAAAAAAAAATCGGATAAAACCAAACCGTTGCCCATAAACACAATGATGTGCTTTGTTATTTTTTACTCTTCTCCATCGGCATGGACAACTTCTTACAAAAGGTTAAAAATGTGACAAGTCAAATTGGCGTTTGGAAATATTTTTTTGCGTTTAATAGAATGAGTCTCGTGGCCAATTCTCGGTATCAATACTTAGTGTTGTGCGCCACCTTCATTGCTCTGCGAAGCCAAAAGTCAACGAGTGCTATGTTTCTAGAACTTATAAAATAGGAAGTTGGCTTCTGAATGACTTAAATGCTGACAAAGATGAATGACCAAATGCTGACAAAACTGTTTTCCCAACTGTTTCTGAACATTCAAATATACAACAAATTCTGTGTACATTTGACTCTAGATCACAGTTTAAATTTTTAGGCTTTTCTCAAGTACTGTAGCTATTTATAATGATTTCATTTTAGCAGCGGGGTAGAAGAAAATAAAGAAGAAGCCATTCTCGTCATGGAAAACCTCAAGAAGCAAGGTTTCACATCAGTTGATAAACGAGCTGGTGTTCCACTTCCATGTGTTAAACTTGCCCTATCCTCGCTTGCAATGTATCATGCAGCAGCATCTGCACTTTTACGAAAAGCTGGCCGTGGAAAGAAGCCAGAGGGATTGGAGTGGCTATTTGAAAATTTAAAAGTGGATGGGGATGCTTTCATTTTTCAGGTATTTCTTTTCAGGCATATGATCTTCGTGTGGAATTATAAGAGCTTTATGCTTACAAAACATAAATTTAGGGCTTCGACCTTCGTAAAAAATAATCAAAATTCGATATAGAAAAGCTTTCATAATTAGGACTCCGGACCATGGCTTATACGAATTAAGCAGGCAGTTTTAACCGATGAGCTACGGTGGCCCACTATTTAGACAAGCAATAATCGTTAATGTATGTATTTTTTTTCTCGAATACGTCTCCATACTTTTTTTTGGAAAATTGCCAGCCTGGCATTTTTTGACCTGAAAAAAAACGATCTAGATATGTAACAAGTTGGAGAAAATTTGCTCAGAGCCTTTATTTTGGAAAAGAAAATTATTAGAGTGACTTCATTTATGAACGCATTTTATGTGCATAAATTACTTCATTTTCCCCCCAGCAATGGTCTTATCGTTTTTTAAGTATCTATCACGCATGCTAAATTACAAAAGAAATGAAGCTGAGCATAAAATACCAACTTAATGAGTCTGTTTAAAAAGGTGAATTTTAAAAGGTTATATTCTTCGAAACGTTGTGAAGCTAATAAGCTATGTTTAGCCAAACTGTTAGAATATATGGATTCAATCAGATGAAGCCAAATAAAATAAACTTCAAACTAAAAGCCTACTAAAGTAAGCACAGTTGATTAATCATGGAACCGTGTTGTTCATTAGTTTTGAAGTCGATTGACATCCTGACCAAGGTCAGGTGGAAAGCCAACTTCTGTTGGTCACTTCTGTGGAAGCCAAGTATTGACAGGAAAAATTAAATAGACAACAAAACAATTTTATCTTTTGGACAGGTTTTATTGAATGTCCAATTATATTATTGTCCAATAATTCCATGTTAAAAGGCGTACTTTAATCTCATCGGTTTAAAATTGTGACTTATTTTCGCATGCCAAAAATACCCCTTTGTTTAAAACTGGGAAACCCCACGCTTTGCTATTCTCAGCGACAAATCTAGATTGATTAGGAAATACAATATCAGAGAGACATATAAATCGCATTTTTAAACCCAATTGGTTCTTTTTTGAAAAATATTAATTCTTTAAAAAGAACAAAAGGTTTGGGTCGCAGATGTTCTTACAAGTGAAATCTCTAGAGGCTCTCTTGTCATGTGTAATAATCAGGAGGATTCTTTGGAATTTTACATTTAAAGCTGCGCTTTTTATTGACCTTTGTTTGAAAAAGGGCCCGTGAAACATTTTATTTTTTAGATGCTTCCTGCCCGCCTTCAGTTGGTAAGAAGTCTTGGAGCAACCGAGCTAGCTAACAAAGTTGAGAAGCTGATAAAGAACCCTATAAAACTTTCGGATTATGAGGCTTTAGGTGTATTTGGACCGATGGAAACCATCATCCATGGAGATTTCTGGTCAAACAACATGATGTTTAAGCTTGGTGATAATGATAAGGTACTTGATATTTCAAAAAACTTTTCACATTTGTCATCATTAGAACTGAAAAATAATATATTTAGGTTTTTATGGCACTTGGTATTAACCAAATGACATATAGCGATCGCAATTTCTGTCGGTCTGTCTCTCAGTCTGTCGGTCTGTCTGTCCCAGTTTTGCTACTTTAGGCACTTCCAGGTAAGCTAGGACGGTGAAATTTGGCAGACGTATCAGGGACCGGAACAAATTAAATTAGAAAGTTCCGATTTGACCATCTGGTGGTATTGGGGGGGGGGGTGCCGGTTAATTCGGAAAAAATAGAAAAATGAAGTATTTTTGACTTACGAACGGGTTATGGGATCTTAATGAAATTTGATGTTTGGAAGGATATCGTGTCTCAGAGCTCTAATTTTAAATCCCAACCACATCCGGTGACATTGGGGGAGTTGAAGGGGGGAACCTAAAATCTTGGAATACGCATAGAGTGGAGGGATCGGTTTGAAACTTGGTGGGGAAAAAATCAAAAGTCCTAGATATGTAATTGCAATGATCGGAACGGATCTGCTCTATTTAGGGGAGTTGGGGGGGGGGGATAATTCCGAAAAATTAGAAAAAATGAGGCATTTTTGACTTACGAAGGAGTGATAAGTTTGGAAGGATATCGTGTCTCAGAGCTCTTATTTTAAATCCCAACTGGATCCGGTGACATTGGGGGGAATTGAGGGAGGAACCTAAAATCTTGAAAAACGCTTAGAGTAGAGGGATCGGGATGAAACTTGATGGGAAAAATAAGCACAAGTCCTAGATACATGATTGACATAATTGGAACGGGTCCACTCTCTTTGGGTGAGTTCGGGGGGGGAGGGTTAATTCTGAAAAATTAGGTATTTTTTACTTACGAAGGAGTGATCAGATCTTAATGAAATTTGATTTTTGGAAGGATATCGTGTCACAGAGCTCTTATTTTAAATACTGACTTGATCCAGTGACATCGGGAGGAGTTGGGTGGGGGAACCTAAAATCTTGGAAAACGCTTAGAGTGGAGGGATCGGGATGAAACTTGGTGGTAAAAATAATTGTAAGTCCTAGAAACGTGATTGACATAACTGGAACGGACCCAATCTCTTTGGGGGAGTTGGGGGGAGGATGGCTAATTTTGAAGAATAAAAAAAAAAATAAGGTATTTTTAACTTACGACGGAGTGATCGGATCTTATTGAAATTTCATGTTTGGAAGGATATCATGTCTCAGAGCTCTTATTTTAAATCCTGACCGTATCCGGTGAAGAGGGAGTTGGGGGGAAGTGGCGGAACCTAAAATCTTGGAGAACGCTTAGAGTGGAGGATCGGGATGAAACTTGATGGGAAAATAAGTACAAGTCATAGACATGGGATTGACATAACCGGAATGGATCTGCTCTCTTTGGGGGAGTTGGGGGGAGGGTTGATTCTAAAAAACTAGAAAAATGAGGTATTTTGAACTTACTAAAGAGTGATCGTATCTTAATGAAATTTCATATTTAGAAGGACCTCGAAACTCGGATCTCTTATTTTAAATCCCCACAGGATCCAGTGTCATTTGGGGGGGAATCTTGGAAAACGCTTAAAGCGGAGAGATCAGGATGAAACTTGGTGGAAAGAATAAGCACAAGTCCAAGATAGGTGACTTACATAACCTGACCGGATCCACTCTCTTTGGTGGAGTTGGGGGGGGGAGTAATTCGGAAAAAAAATAGAAAAAATGAGGTATTTGTAACTTACGAACGGGTGACCAGATCTTAATGAAATTTGATATCTAGAAGGATCTTGTGCTTTACAACTCTCATTTGAAATCCCGAACAGATCCGGTGACATTGAAGGGAGTTGGAGGGGGAAACCGGAATTCTTGGAAAACGTGAAAATCGAGGTATCTTACGAATGGGTGATCGGACCTTAATGAAACTTGATATATAGAAGAATCTGATGTATCAGACACTCCATTTTCAATTCGAATCGGATCCAGGGACATAGAGGGTTGGAGGGTGGAAACAGAAATCTTGGAAACCGGAGATCTTTTAAAACGCTTAGAGTGGAGAGATCGGTATGAAACTTAATGGGAAGAATAAGCACAAGCTATAGATAAGAGATTGACATAACTGTTACGGATCTGTTGTCTTTGGGGGAACTTTGGTCTGTTAATTTGGAAAAATTAGAAAAACTGAGGTATTTTTAACTTAAGAATGGGTGACCGGATCTTACTGTAATTTTATAATTAGAAGGAACTCATGTCTCAGAGCTCTTCTTTCAAATCCCGACCAGATCTGTTGATATTGGGGGGAGCTGGAGGCGGAAACCGGAAATCTTGGAAAACGCTTATAAATGTCGTAGATACGTGATTGACGTAACCGGACCGGATCCGCTCTCTTTGGGGGAGTTAGGTGGTGGGGTTCAGTGCTTTGGCGAGTTTAGTGCTTCTGGACATGATAGGACGATGACCGACCACTTTTGATGACTCTTAAAATGGTAACTAGAGCTTTCAATTTCCAATCAAACGATCCATCTCTGAAGTTTGTACAACCAACCCTTACATAAAACCTTACATTCCGTTTGGAGCATAGCTTACCACACTTTCTCCAAGGCTCCAAGGGAATTTGTCGGCCCTGGAGTTTTTGTTATTTGATCTTTAAACTATTTTGAACAAATAGCTATCTCAAAATTATGATTGAATGCTTTTGGGGGAAAAGGCCTTGGGGATGGTCTAGCTGCCCTCCGATCCCCTTTCACTCTTGAGAAGGGCACTAGAAACTCTGGTTTATAATCGAATAAGCCCCCTCTGAAGTTTATACGACCACCCCTTCCATAAAACCTTATATGCTTCCGGGGCATAACTTAAAACAATCGCCCCCTGGCTCTGGGTGGGTTGTGTCGACCCCAGAGTTTCTCTTATCTGATGTTTGAACTATTTAAAAAAAAACGGCTTTCTAAAATTTGCATTAGATGGGTTTGGGAAAGGGGGACGCTATTTGCGCTCAGATCTCTTTTGACTCTTAAAAAGTGAGCTACAACTTTCAGTTTCTAATGAAATGAGCCCTCTTGAAAGTTTATGCGAGCATTCATTTCATAAGAACTATGCACGCCCCCAGGACATAACTTACAATGCCTGCCCACGGGCCCTGGGGTTGTGTCGACACCGGAGTTTTTGTTATCTAACCTTTGAACTATTTAAAAAAAAATGGCTTATCTCAAAATTTGCATCTGATGGGATTGAGGAAAAAGGGCGTGGGGGGCTAGTTGGCCTCCGATATCTTTTGACTCTTAAAAAGATAGCTAGAATTTTCAATTTTCAGTCAAATGAGCCCTCTCTGAAGTTTATACGAGCATCCCTTCCATAAGAACCGTATATGCCCCTAAGGCAAAACTTATAACGTCTACCCCCGGGCCCTGGGGGGGGGGGGGGTAGTATCGACACCGGAGTTTTCTTATCTGACCTTAGAGAATTTTTTTTTTACAAAATGGGCATCTCAAAATTTTTACGGGATGGGTTTGGGGAAAAGAGGCGCAGGGGGTAGTTACCCTCTGATCTCTTTTTGACTCTTGAAAAGTGAACTAGAAATTTCAATTTCCTATCAAAAGAGCCCTCTCTAAAGTTTATACGAGTATCCTTTCAATAATTACCATATATATCCCCAGGACATAACTTACAATGCCTACCCCCTGGTCCTGGAGGGTTGTGTCAACACCGCAGGTTTTATTATCTGACTGTTGAACTATTTTTACCAAAATGGCTTTCTCAAACTTTTTATTGGTTACATTTGTTGAAAAAGGGACGTGGGGTGGGGGGTTAGTTGCCCTTCGATTTCTTTTGACTCTTAAAAAGCGAACAAGAACTTTCAAATCCCAAACAAATGAGTCCTCTCGGAAGTTTATACGATCAACCCTTTCATAAGAGCCATATATGATCCCAGAGTATGAATTACAACGCTAATTGCCCTTGGATGTCTTTTGACTCTTAAAAAGTGAACTAGAACTTTCAATTTCCAATCAAATGAGCTCTCCCTGAATCTTATACGAGCGTCCCTTTCATAAAAACATATATGCCCCCAGGGCATAACTTACAACGCCTTCCCCCGGGCCCTGGGGGTTGTATCAGCACTGAAGATTTTCCTTATTTGATCTTAGAACTTAGAAAAAGGGCGTGATCTTAGATCTTAGAAAAAGGGCGTGGGGGGCTAGTTGCCCTCGGACTCTTAAAAAGTGAACTAGAACCTTCAGTGTCCAATAAAATGAGCCCTTTCTGTAGTTTATGTGAACATCCCTTCCATAAGAACCTGTAAGCCCCCAGGGCATAGCTTACAACACCTGCCCCTGGGCCGTGGGGGGCTGTGTCGACACTGGAGTTTTGTTATGTGATCTTAGAACTATTTTCAACAAAATAGTTATCTCAAAATTTTTATCGGGTGCATTTAGGGGACAAGGGGCTTGGGGGGAGGCTAGTTGCCTTTCGATCTCTTTTGACTCTTAAAAACTAAAATACAACTTTGAATTTCCAACCAAATGAGCCCTCCCATCATTCTTGACTCTTAAAAAGGGTACCACAACTTCCAATTTCCAATCGAATGAGCCCCCTCCGAAGTTTATGCGACGACCCCTTTCATATGAAGTGCCTCTGGAAAAATAAATAATAAATAAATAATAAAACATTGGAGCCGTATGGCCTTTACTATAGGCAACGCTACAGTGTTGCCTTTGAAACACTATAGCGTTGCCTGTGATAAATATCGTATAATTCTATGAGCAACTGTAAAACTTTTTGAGATGCTATATTTGTGAAAAGTCTGACAGGTACCTGTCCAGAAACATAGCTTATGGCAGCAATTGTCCTTTTTTTATTTTCATATGTCGTAGGGGTACAAATTATAGCATAAATTTTAGACAGCACACATCTTTCCTTTAGAGAATTACTCTTGCTTTAGTTAAGCCGGGTTTGGCTTACCACGTATTTTTCAGGTGTTTTTAGTCAAGGGTTTTTTTTTTGGTCAAGACCTTAATTCTCAAGGCAGTTTTAGTTTAGCTATGACCTTTCCTTCAGTTTTTTTTGTCTGACAAAGCTTTGTTTGTCAATGCGATTTTTCGTTCTCTGTTCTTTTTTATCAAGGGCCTTGATCAAGGCCCTTGTTTTTATTAAATAAAAAAACAAAATTTTTTAACAGAAAGTAAGGAGCTACATTAAAACTTAACGAACAGAAATTACTTCGTATATGAAAGGGGTTGCTTCCTCATCAACACCTCGCTCTTTACGCTAAAGTTTGACTCTTTCTCTCAACTTTACTTTTTAAAACAGTAAAAAATTGTAGCGTAAAGAGCGGGGCGTTGATGAGGAAGCAGCCCCTTTCATATACGAAGTCATTTCTGTTCGTTTGAAGTTTTAATGTCGCTCCTTGCTTTCAGTTAAAAAAAAAACTTGTTTTCTTATGTAGTTTCTGAACGTTTTTGAATCAATGCATGTCTTGATTTTGGCTCTCCGCAGAGGAATAATTAGAACAAAATTTGCATATTTATTTTTTTTTGGCTAAATGGCTTTCTCATAGTTTTGATCGAATGATTTTGAGAAAAAAAGGAGCGGGGGAGGAAGCCTAGTTGCCCTCCGATTTTTTGGTTACCTAAAAAGGCAACTAGAACTTTTAATTTTTTACGAATATTTTTATTAGTAAAAGATATACCTAACTTATAAATTAGCTTAAGTAACGAACTTTTGTATTCTCATGTTTTTATTACATATACGATGGGGTTCACCCCCTCGTCAGTACCTCGCTCTTTACACTAAAGCTTAAATTTTGTCCCAATTCCTTAAAAATGACCGCTGAATCACAAAAGCCGTAGAATAAATGGTTGAAATTACTAAAAATACTTTAGCGTAAAGAGCGAGGTATTAGGAGGAGGTGAGCCCATCATATGCGTAATAATTTCTTTTCGTTTTAAATTTTAATGCTGCTCCTTACTTCCAGTTGAAAAAACTTTTTCATATTTATTATCTCATTGCTTTTTTTTTAATAATGCTAGAAAATCCTCCGCTCCCTTCATGGAAATTTTCTTCCCCCATGACAAATTCCTCGATGGAAAGTTCCCCTAACATATCCCCCTCTTCTCATCCCTGCCCCCAACCAAACAAAAAATCCCCCTGAAAACGTCTGTACACTTCCAAATAACCATTACTATATGTAAGCACTGGTCAAAGTTTGTAACTTGTAGCCCCTCCCAGGGGGACTGTGGGGGAGTAAGTCGTCCCCAAATATATAGTTATAAGGTTTTTCGACTACGCTGAAAAAAATGGCTATCTCGGAATTTTGATCTGTTGACTTTGGGAAAATAATTAGCGTGGGAGGGGGCCTAGATGCCCTCCAATTCTTTTGGTCACTTAAAAAGGGCACTAAAACTTTTAATTTCCGTTAGAATGAGCCCTCTCGCAACATTCTAGGACCACTGGGTCGATATGATCACCCCTGGAAAAAAAAACAAACAAACAAACAAATAAACACGCATCCGTGATCTGCCTTCTGGCAAAAAATACAAAATTCCGCATTTTTGTAGATAGGAGCTTGAAACTTCTACATTAGGTTCTCTGATACGCTGAATCTGATGGCGTGGTTTCGTTAGAATGAGCCCTCTCGCAACATTCTAGGACCACTGGGTCGATATGATCACCCCTGGAAAAAAAACAAACAAACAAACAAATAAACACGCATCCGTGATCTGCCTTCTGGCAAAAAATACAAAATTCCGCATTTTTGTAGATAGGAGCTTGAAACTTCTACATTAGGTTCTCTGATACGCTGAATCTGATGGCGTGGTTTTTGTTAAGATTCAATGACCTTTAGAGGGCGTTTCTCCCTATTTTCCAAAATAAGGCAAATTGTCTCAGGCTCGGTGCTTTTGATGGGTAAGACTAAACTTGATGAAACTTCGTGGAATCAATTAGTTCGTGGTAACGAACTGTAGTAAGGAGCGACCCGGCTCAATAGTAACCAAAACTCTAAAAAACTCTAAAATTTTGATACCAATACCTACATCAAAAGAATCGCATTTTAATGCTGATTTTAAATATATAAGTTTCATCAAGTTTAGTCTTACCCAGCAAAAGTTACGAGCCTGAGAAAATTTGCGTTATTTTAGAAAATAGGGGGAAACACCCCCTAAAAGTCATAGAATCTTAACGAAAATCACACCATCAGATTCAGCGTATCAGAGAACCCTACTGTAGAAGTTTCGAGCTCCTATCTACAAAAATGTGGAATTTTGCATTTTTTGCCAGAAGGCAGATCACGGATCCAGTTGTCCTAGAATGTTGCAAGAGGGCTCATTCTAACGGAAATGAAAAGTTCTAGTGCCCTTTTTAAGTGACCAAAAAAATTGGAGGGCACCTAGGCCCCCTCCCACGCTAATTATTTTCCCGAAGTCAACGGATCAAAATTCTGAGATAGCCATTTTATTCAGCGTAGTCGAAAAACCTTATAAGTATGTCTTTGGGGACGACTTACTCCCCCACAGTCCCCGTGGGAGGGGCAACAAGTTACAAACTTTGACCTGTGCTTACATATAGTATTGGTTATTGGGAAGTATACAGGCGTTTTCAGGAGGATTTTTTTGGTTGGGGGGAGGGGTTGAGAAGAGGGGGATATGCTGGGGGAAGTTTCCATCGAGAATTTGTCATGGGAGAAGAAAACTTCCATGAAGGGAGATCAGGATTTACTAGCATTATTTAAAAAAAAATTAAAAAATAAATGTGAAAAAGCTTTTTCAGCTGGAAGTAAGGAACAGCAATAAAACTTAAAACAAACAGAAATTATTACCCATATAAGGGGCTCACCTCCTTATGATACCTAGCTCTTTACACTAAAGTATTTTTAGTAATTTCAACTATTTATTCTACGGCTTTTGTGATTCAGGGGTCATTCTTAATGAATTGGGATAAAATTTAAGCTTTAGTGTAAAGAGCGAGGTACTGACGATGGGGCGAATCCCCTCATATATGTAATAAAAACATGAGAATACAAAAGTTCTTTACGTAAGCTAATTTATAAGTTACGTAAATCTTTTACCAATAAAAAGATTCGTAAAAAATTAAAAGTTCTAGTTGCCTTTTTAATTAACCAAAAAATCGGAGGGCAACTAGGCTTCGCCCCCGCTCTTTTTTTCTCAAAATCATTCGATCAAAATTATGAGAAAGCCATTTAGCCCCCCCCCCAAAAAAAAAAATATGCAAATTTCGTTTTGATTATTCCTCTGCGGAGAGCCAAAATCAAAACATGCATTGATTCAAAAACGTTCAGAAATTAAATAAAAAAAACGAGTTTTTTTAACTGAAAGTAAGGAGCGACATTAAAACTTAAAACGCACAGAAATTACTTCGTATATGAAAGAGGCTGCTTCCTCATCAACGCCCCACTCTTTACGCTAAAGTTTTTTACTGATTTAAAAAGAAGAATTGAGAGAAAGAGTCAAACTTTAGCGTAAAGAGCGGGGCGTTGATGAGGAAGCAGCCTCTTTCATATACGAAGTAATTTCTGTGCGTTTTAAGTTTTAATGTCGCTCCTTACTTTCAGTTAAAAAAAATTATTTTTTTTATTTAATCAACATTAAAATGCGATTCGTTTGATGTAGCTATTGGTATCAAAATTTCATTTTTTAGAGTTTTGGTTACTATCGAGCCGGGTCGCTCCTTACTACAGTTCGTTACCGCGATCTGTTTGATATTTCTCTTGTCTATTTTAATGGAATTTTTTAGTCGGGATTTCTTCCTTCAAAACATTTTTTTTTTCTTTTGTTTGCGAAGGATAGAGGCTAGTATTTAGGAGCAGCAGTGCGAATCTGTCAATTAAAAAAAAATATATATATATATACATAGTTTAAATGTTGGTATTGTTAAGCTGTAAAAGTATCCTTCTTTTCTATTTACCTTCTTTTCACTCACCTTGTGTCTATTTCTATTCTATTTATTTCTTACTTCGATGTACCTTACCCTCTTTTTATGTACCCTTCGTTTCCCTTTCTTGTTTGTTCTACTGTATCGGACATGCTATACAACAAAAGATAGCTGATTTTGTTAAATAAATATTTTTATCTAAGAAGAAATGGTTCATTTTTATTTACTCTTCTTGAGTTTTTTTTTAGCGTGAAAAAAAGATACCAAAAAATAAATACTTTTTACCAATCAATACTTCATACTGGCATATATTATTCAGCAAATTGGTTTCGAAATGATCAGCTGGTAAGTCATCCAAAGCTTAATACTCAGTTATTAATTTAAGTTGATACATTTTTGCAAATTCTTTAGCTTTTAACTAACTGTAACTGTCGGTTTTATTTTTATATGCAAAAAGAACTCGAAACTAGCAAATTCGCTACTTTAAAACACACATTTTGGATTCTTATGATTTTGTATTTAATCTTTATTTTTGATGTTTTTGCAATTAGTGGGAACTTTTCTCGTTTTTGCAACAAATAAGGACTTTCTTCATTTTATGGCTGAATCAGGACTTTGCTTGATTCATGGTTTCGAAATGGCTTCGAAAATCATGGATTTCGATTCATTCATCTGATTCATGGATTGTGTCATTTCATTCTGGGTCGGTCTATCACTGAAATTTTTTAGTTTTTAGGCACTGATTTATGGCATGGCTTATTTCACACTACACCACAAAAATTCTGCAGCATGGTCTCAGTAGTAAAGGGGTTATGGTAACGACAGGCAAAAGTCTCTCCTAACCTGCATTTTTTTGTATTTAAAAATTCATTATTCTTCACTAAGAGGCATTCTTCACTAAGTAGTCATCCAGCTGTAGGTATTCTTAAATAGCAATCACGTTTGTATACAGTTATTTTTTTATATAATAGTGGCTTTTTCGAAGAATCAGAAACGAGAAGTTCTTTTATTTGTATTATGGCCACCGTAAGCGTGGATTTCCTCTGGCCGGGTAACTTCCTCTCTGCATAAGAGCATTTAGTTTTAACTGCTAAGAAATTCTATAAAGGTAACAGTAAAATTATGCAAAGACCGTTCTTTTATGCTGCTACTTAATGTAAAACATAATGTGTACTTAGACTTTTATGACGTTTTAAAAGCAATTTTTCGTTTTTTAGAAGTTAGTACTACTGAGTGGAGAGAAGGTAGGATTAAAAAATCCTAATAATGAAACAAAAGTTAGCACGTAATTAACTTTTACAAAGGTCACATAAAAAAGATCGTTGAAAGCATCAAGGGTTGGAATACATTTATCCTTTTGATTTGATTTCTCCTCACAGGTGACTAAATATGTGTAAATACTTTTGGCTATCTGGATGACGAAAAATCTAAAATTATTCTTAACTAGAAAATTATTGTTTTAGCCGTCTGATTTCCGAATGATTGACTGGCAAGCATCGAGAGTTGAGCATCCAGTTGCTGACATAAGTTACTTCATTCTTGCAAATACAACCAGTGAATTCAGAAAGTCTCATTTGAAAGAAGTCTTAACAGAATATTACTCAAAACACGTATCATATCTGAGTAAGTTTGGACATGATCTAACTGATTATTCATTTGAGAAATTCATGGAAGAATATAACAAAAATATGTTTAAAGGGTTTCTCCTTGCTTTGATTGTTGTGCCTGGCGTGATGCTGCAGCCTACTGAAGTTAGCAAAATTATGGCTGATATTAATAATGAACTAGAAAAAAAAGACATGAGTAGTGAAGAGAAGCTCACACTTATGGGGGACCTTTTTAATCAAAAGCTTCCAGAGGTAATGCGTCAAGATAACATATTTCTTCAAAGAATGAAGGATTTAATTTCTGATTTTGAAAAGAGTGGTGCTATTGATGAGCTTCTCAAAGAGTTCGACGATAATTTATCCAAATCTGAATGGGAGAGAATTTTTGCTACGGATGGAAAGCAAACAATTTGTTCGAAGTTTGAAGATATTTTGGAAGGAAAACTGAAAACCCCAGACAAAGATGGGTATTACATCAAAGATGATTGTGGAAAAGACATCAAAGTGAGTATCTATTTAAATTACTTTGGTCGTATATATGAGACCCCGTTAGGTTTTTTTAAAAAAAAAGAGAGATATATAATGTATTTGGCGGTTTGATAAAAAAGAACAGAGACTTTTTTACCCAAAGTGAAGTACTGCTTTTTGTATGAATAAATTTCTTGCTTGAATTTTGAAGAATGTATCTTGTAAAGTTAAGAAAATTAAGAAAATGACATACTAGAGGTAGTTCTACCTTCTATCTATCTAGTGAAACAACAGACATCTCTTATTGTTTCAACTATCCATAAAAAATGAACTTGACGAGCATACTACCTTGCCCCAAATGGACAGTCAACATAAACCGGTCTTGCCTCAAAAAAAAAAAAATTTCCGGTTATGTACCTTGGTGGTATGACTGATCTGTTTAATTGTGAAATCTTGGATATTCGTTTTTTCTAATCAATAAATGTATTTCATTAAGTATTAAAGTTGGTCAAGTCCGGTTGTAAAACACTTTAAGTTATGGATTCCCAAACCAACGGAATTTATAGCACAGATGATTGGAGCACCATTCCAGTGCAGGGCTCCTAAATTTAAATCAATGTAATTGGAAAAATAATTTACTTTTTACTACTACTACTACTACTAACAATTCATCGCAGCATCAAGCCTGTTACAATATATACGAGTAATAAATAATAAAAGATTCATTTCTACCAGAAGCATGACATTTCTCTGACACTGAAAATAATCAACCAAAATAAACCCCGAATGATAGGGTTTAATTTTACTGTGAATGGAAATGAATTTCCTTGAGTAATTTGCTCAGCAGCCTCTGGAATGTACGAAATAGAGCTTCGTTTAGAAGTGAACTCAAAACTGTTTGGCTATTGCTGCGTTGGAGTATTGGTACCGTGAAACTTATATAGAAAAACTGGTACTTTAATTTTGGATATTCCAAGAGTGAATTTTTCCAATAGAATTTATTAAAATAAAAAAATGATTCTTTTCACATAAGATATTGCTGAAAACAGAAAATTGAATAAACAAGAAAGAATTAATACTTTCTATAGTAGTTTATTTCATCTTCCTTTGAAATTCAAACAAAGTAGAAAAAATGACGAAGCTAACTACAAGAAAAGTGTCACCATTTAAGCTCAAAATTTTAAGAGAACCTGTACGTACAAACTGGTCTTATGTTTTAATAAAAATATACTTAGACCAATTGTTGTGTTAACGGTAAATATTTAAGCGGTAATTTTAGCTTTAAAATGTAGATTAATTCTTGTTTCAGGTTGAAATAACACGCGCTTCAGCTCCCGGTGACAACTATGCGTGTGTCGTATATTCAGTCTCAGCAACACGAATGAATGGCTCTAAAGTTGTTGGTTTTGCTAAAGTGAGTTTTCTTCCCTTTCTTTGCCTTTTTTTTACTTAACATGTGCTACTGCTGTAGTATTTTTGGGATTCACGCCTAATGTCGCAGAAGCAAGCATAACTTTGTATCAAATGTGTTTTAAAACTTTTGAAAAAATTCTAATTACCTGTTAATTTGGCTCTGTTTCATAGAATTCAACATTTCTCACTGGAGGAAACGTTGTCTAGATTGTTTAGCAAAAGGCCACAAAATTCGAATCAAATAATACGGGACTACCAATTGCTTTGTGTTGTAATGTTACAATTTTGACCTGTATTAAATACAGCTCTAAAATTTTCTTTTTGGAAAAAAATGCACCAAATACCAAAATTTCTTACGCTTGTTGTTTTTTGTGCAACATGTGCATACCTTTTAGTGGCATTCTACACCCAAAGACATAATTTCTTCCTTTTCTCTACTTCCTCGCTTGTCCTTTGTTAAGTCGGCTTCAACAGACCTACCTTATGAATGGAGTTAAATGGGTCGTGTTTTTGGAATTTTACATTAGGCACAAACATCCTGAAACGATAATGAACTGAGCAGATGGAAAGATATGATTGCAAAAATCCGTCGAAGTCACTTCAAAGTGCCAAAAGAAGAAATGATAGGTCGTGAGACATCAGTAACTTCTCAAAACGTGCTACGGTGAATGTTATCGTCACGGGCAAAGAAAAAAATTGCAAAATGATGGAGCAAATGTACTGATTTCTAGCCTGTTTGGCAGAATAGTACTGAATTATTAACATAAAGAAAAAGTTATATAGATGTACAGGTCCAATGAAAATATTCTGAATATAGTGCAATTATATCCCCTGGCGCATTACTGTACATACCCAATGAGTTAAGAAAAGGGAGATCTGAGACCGCTTAGACGACAACACCATCTATAAATATTGAAGTTTATTTCTTCGTGATAGCTATCTATTGAGGTAGGGAAGAGATAGCAAAATTAGTTTGCGTATATTTACTGATAAATTATGTGATATTGCTTCAATCCGATGTTATCTCATGTTTTGCCCCATTGTAGATTAAGCCCCAGCTTTCTTCTTTTTATTTAATTCAATTTGCTCTTTTAAATGAATTATGAATAAAGATGGCGCTAAAAAGTATTAATGACTGAATGATTTTAGTCATTGACTAAACCCGTATAGAGTATTTTACTATTCAATCTACAAAATACAACGCATAGAGTATATCGAAAATACAACTGCAAAACACAATCTACTAAATAGCACAAAGAAAAAAAAATTAAACAATTTTGAGTCTCTTTGTTTGCTTCAAGTATGCTAAAACGGCATACCGAGCCTCTTCAATAAATCAAATAAAATTGATATTAAAATATCAGAGTAAGAAAACTCTTGTAGTTCAAATAACATTTCTGTTCTTTCATTTTCAAAAAGTTTATACTCAAAAAGATAATGATATAAAGTTTCTTCATCGCCACAATCACGAGTGGAACAATTACTTTTTTTAATTCTACATAAAAATGAATTTAGTTTACAGTGACCAATAGCAGTGTTAGTTTATAATAAGGAGAAGTTTTTGCAGCTTGAAGAAGGTCGGTATGATCAGTAAAAAACGGAAGGGTCCAGGACGTAACAGCTCGGCTGAATAACTTATACCATATCATTTATAGGTTTTTGCGTAGTTTTCCGAATTTCATCTTTAGCATTAAATGTAGAAAAGTAATTACCGAATACGTAATTTGCTTGGAAGTCAGCATAATAAGTTTTATATTTTTTACTTTAAGTAAGCTAGTGTCAAAATCGTTCGGCGACTTGTTTGACCCGAAGTTGCAGGACACCAGTCTTTTCAGGTACTTCAAAATGCAGGGAAGTGTAAAGAGAACAGAATTTTGTCCCCTTTAGACCTAATACTAAAGTCAACTACAAGAGTAATTTCAACCTGTCTCTCATTATAGCCCTATAAAGCATGCTTGAACAATATTTTTCGTATAGCTTATTGTTTGAGGTACGGTCAGTCGTTCGGTTTCCCGAAACAACCCGTAAGCCACGCTTCAAAACCAAAGTCAATAAAAAAAATTTATAAAATTTTGATGGATAAAATCCATCAAAATGATCCATATGAGTAGGGATAGAACTCGACCCTGCTTAATTCCTGACTTAATAGGAAACCATATGTTGACCTCATATCCTATCTTTAATGACATTGTCTGGTATACTATACAAGGATCGGACCTTCGCTAAAGTTCTTCTACCAGATAAATCAAACACTTGCTCATGATCCATGAAACTGAGGATTCAAGGGGTTTGATGACTCAGGCACTTCCCAGTTATTAGTCTAAGAGTGAAAATTTGGTGGACACATCCCCTACCCATCCTAAAATCATACTGTTTTTCTCTTATAACCTTATCCACGGTATCTCGGTAAGTTTAAAAAGTATCATCATACTAAGTAATTTACATCCTACAAAAATCAGGCTCATCCTCGTAAATCCTTTAGCATAAACTGTGGTTGGAACTATTTAACTCCTTTGCGAAGCAAATAGGTCACAAAACTGGTTTTACTTTAGGTCAATCCAAGATGTCAAACCTATTTTATTTTCCGTATTTTCGTAATTTTCCGACTTCAAAAATCCTTAAACACAATCTTTGGTGGACATTAAGCACCATTTTTGAGACACGTACTTGTTGTCTCTTCACTTAGGGTAGTCTTATTTAGAATCTAAGTACCTTTAATGGCTACCCTTGAGTCATTTAATTGGCTATATATATTTTAAACTTGACTATTTGTATAATTCGTTCTGATACTATTACCACAACACCATGATGCCCCCAAGAGAATATTTTTGGAACTTTTCGATTTTTTGATCACATTGGGTATTAGGGATATTTTATTCGATTCCATTTAAGACTAAAGAGTGGGAATCTAAAGGGGTTACCTCCGATTAATTATGCATCTAAAGAGCACTGCATATCAGAATTGATGATCGAATGAATTCCTACCCAAATTCCTTCATCTTTGCAATCATGACAAGCTTTAGTCATTATTATACCTATATTTGAACAATTGTAGTAGGAGACACCAGGCCGAACATATAATATCATAGAAGGTTGAAGGCACTATATTACCTAATGGTAGAGGAGAGTGGGAGGCTGGAACACCAACTATATGCATAAGATCTTTTTTATTCCAATAGACCGTGCTTACAGGGGATTCCAGACAGTCCTGCATCTCGAATGTTTGTAGAGGCGATGCTTATACAGGATAAGGAGGTGAAAGTTTACGAAGAACTTCTGGAATCGCTTCGAGATACCATTAAAAAGAAAAATGCTACCGACAAGATTCACATCAAAACTCCAAGATTGCTCTACGGACGATGTGATGTTGGTTCTCAATACGTTTTTAGTTTGTCGTCAAAAGACGAGAATAATTCATCAAGGTTAGTAGCGATTAAGTTTTATCCAGATAAATACGGTCACCATGGGGAATTCTATGCAGACCCCTTTACGGAAATGTGAAAAACTATAAAAATGTGATTTCATATCGTATAAATCCATTTTCACATTTGGAGCCCCCCGCCCTACCCATCTTTCCTCTAAAAATGAATTACAGAAGTCTCAAAGCAAAATCTTAATTATACCACTCAGGTGTGCAAAAAGTTCCAAAGCTGCCAGTAGCAGATTTCCAAAAGCTGCCGACATTTTATTAGCACACCTTGTTTTTTGACAGCTTTCCTTTGAGCAAAAAAGTATTTTCATACGTAAAATTTGCTGAAAAGTAACAAATGTGCCTTGCATTTTTTTTTTATTGTTTAAAAAATAGAACTGAGACAAAGAGTCAAGCTGGGAAAGGGGGGCTGGTTGGGAATAGTGATTCATGTCCGTCAAGAAATTGCTGGTTTGTGGCAGAGTAGGGAGGGTATAGGGCAGCATACTGTGAGGGGGGAGGAAATAGGACTTATGTATGCGGGGAGGGGGAGGAGGTAGGAAAGGATAAGGGAGGAGAGTTCGGGATAAGGGTTTGTCAATTTTTGAGCTGTGCCTGATGAACTTTGATTAGAAATTTTTGCTTGAGTGCGATGCACTAAAAAAGGACGACGGAAGGGAGATGAGTAGCTCTTACAATTTTTATCTTTGGACAGGGACACTGGAACTGGGCCCCAGGGAAGAGAATTAACATCATCTACTTTTGGTGCATGGGCAAAACTACAATATTTGTTATTACAAGCTAAAACTGGACAAAGCTTCATATGGTCAAAACTGCACTTAACGGAACCACACCTACCTGAAATAAAATTACGACATATATGTAAAAATGTGCACTGCTTACTAAATTTACAACGATTATGATTAAAATGTTTGCATATAACATTTTTTTTTGGAACTTTTTTGCTGGAACTTTGTTGATGCACTTGGTTGAAATTCACTGAGCTCATTTTTTTTAGTGTAATTTGCCTTAACTCTATTTTCGAAAACACTTTTTGGCTGGAGCTTGGTTGAAGAAAAAACGTGTTCAAATACACAATTGTCTCCTAATTAGCAAGAACCTGCCAAGATTATATTAGCAAATTTTAATTTATTATCAGAAGAGACAGTCTTATTATGCAGGCTATTCACCTTGTTAATGTCCACACGTTTTTGAGCATCTGTAATGTGGTAATCAAGGTTACCATTATAATTAGGCTGTATCAAGGGTGGATTGAGGTCAATGAAAATTTCCGAATTTGTGTCACTTGTTGTGACAGGTATCATTGGATTTAATCCTCTAAGTCCCTCATCAATATTCATTTGGTTTACGGACATTGCACTTTTTTTATGGTCAGAGATGAAAGTGTTATTAACCTCATTCAAAATGGAATTATATCCAGGTTGATTTGCTAGATCACTTTGGTGAATTGTCAAAAAATTGGAGATGAAAGTTAATGCATCCGTTATATTTTCTTGTAAAACCAAGATTTTGGTAATATCTGGTTTTAAGATAGGGGGTGTAGGGACAGTGTCCGTTTGAACTGATTTATCAATGCTACAGTCAATTGTTTGGCAAGATGCATTTGTTTTCCCTTCAGAATAGCCTCGACGCTGGGGAGGGACAAGGGAAATTGTAGGATCACACAAACTAGTGCCAGCCTTGTTAGAAACGGTTGGTTCTTCAGTCAATAGAGGAAACTGGCTGAGCGGAGTGTCTGGAAAATGTTTAGGGCTGCTGAGATCACTTAGAATGCTAAGAATCCTTCTTCTTCTTTCAACAGGGGTACGGGGTGGCCGAGAAGTTCTGGATGGGGGGATAGAAAGCACTGGAGAAGAAGGACAATTTACCTTAGACTTAGTAGAGCAATCTAGGCACATCCAAGAGTTATTCCAACTAGCGATTTCTATCCTAGCACACTTTTCAGTCCCTGCATGGAACCAAGAACTGCAATTAACACATTTGACTGCGTTTGAAGTAACCCGTAATCTGCATTCAGGACAAAATTGTTTTGATTTCGTCATTTAGTCTTGCAACACAGGTTTAAGCCTTACTTAATTGAAAGGTCTTAATATGTCTTAACAGGTCAGAGACTGAAGAGAGACAGAGACTGCTATATAGGTGTGTAAACTCAAATACCCCTCCCGATATTCCATTATGTAGATAAATAGGATCTCTTTTTCATAAATATCACACACATTGAAGTAAAATGAATTCTGATTGTGTTTGTCTTTTAAACAGTTTTTCCATTGACAATATTTAGTTCATCATTTTTGCGGACGAATTTAACTGCAATGGGAATTTTGTCTTTTTTTGCGGCTCCAAGATGTACAAATTCAGAAAAACCTAAAGGTTTAGCAACGTTAAATGTGTACCTGTCTTGAAATGCATTTCATCCTTTGTATGGGTATATTTTTTTTCATGGTCATTTTTGCTGATTTTTTTTTTCAGTCTCTTCCGCTCTAAGATCCCTGTTATTTTGTTCACTCATTGATTCAGAACAAGATTCTTTGTCACACTCACCTCAATTGATTCGAGGTTCAGCTTCTTCAGCTGAAATCTCAGTAGTATGTCTTTTCCTAGGCTCATTTACTCGAGTTAAGGCTCTTGTGTTTTTAGCTTTGGAAGTCGTTCCTGGCGTAAACTTTATCCAACCTCTTTTTCGAAGTAAATAACGAATGATTCTTTGGTTTATCTGCGATTTTAGCCAAGTAGTTTTGAACATTGCTTCGAAACATCCTATCCTTTTCTTTCCTCCATGTGAAGCAATTCTGGGCTATGTCTCATTGGCCTTGTTGTTTCCTGTGACAATTTCTTTGCCTTGGGGGATTTAGCCTTTTCTTTGTGTAAGCAGGAGGCTGTGTTACCAAACTTGACTGAATTTCTACTTTCAACTACGCCTTTATTGGCATGTTGATTTTTTGCTTTGTCTCTTGTTGGACATGCGTGCTCTTGCTCTGTTGATGCTCATATGCTCCTCCAATATTTATCTTTGCCATTCTTCTATATTTTGTCGCAAAATGACTTTTTGTTTAGCGTGAGATTTTCATCAGCAGTAACTGTGCTATTTTTGCTGTCACGACGGTCAAGCTTAGATTTTTTGGTTTTAGGATGATCGCATTTGTCAGGATTGTCCATTTTACGTTTACTTGCAGCACCAATGCTGAATTTATCTGGAGCACTTAAACCACTCATGACGGAACACTTTTTTTCTTCTGTAAATTAATGATAAAATATTTAATTCCAAAGCATGAATTTAAAAAAACACAAACTTTTCAGCTATTAAGCAAAAGTGACGCAATAAAACAATTTGTTAAAACCTCATAATGCATCAGCCTAATCAATTTTTGTTTGTTCAAGGTCATCACAGTTATTTAAGAAAAAATAGATTTTCCCATCATGTTTCCTCTTCTGGGGGTTTAATTTCTTCAGAAGCTGTGTAATAGCATGGCCTAGTTCCTCCTTAGTTTTCCCTTGAGTCTTCCGTCGAAATGCTGAAAACAACCCTGCTGAAGTCATTGGCTTTCGAGAAAGATACCTTACTAAAGTCTCTTCATTCAAACCTTCAGTAAACTGTCCCCTAGATGATAGACCTGGTGTGCCAGCTTCAGTCTTAATATGTTTTGATCGTGGCTGATAGCCTCCACGTGGCTTTTTTCTAGATTCTGATTTAGCCATCTCTGAAGGATGCGTTTCTGAATCTGCCTTTAATTCTTCTTTCACTTTTAATGGTGCATCTGCTCTGGCTGCTTTCTTTTCTGCTTTTCTTTTTTGCTGCTCTTCATATTTACTATCTTTATTTGATGAATCCGTAGCTTCTACTTTAAGTTTCTTCCTTTTTTCCTCGTCTTTTTTACTTTTATCTCTGGATTCTTTTTCCTCTTCTTCACTTTCATCTTTACTACTTTTATTTTCTTCGTCAGAATCTTCTTCAGAGGTAAGCATCTCCCTTAAACCAGGTTCATCGGCAACTCCTTTCAGCTCCAACTCCTCTTCCTCTGACTCACTTTCTTGGCTTGAAGACGACATATAATCTACTTCTGCTCCCTCATTATCACTATCTTCCTTGCTCTTCTCTCCTTCACTTCCGGAATCTTGTCTCCTTTTTATCTTTTTTCGTTTTCGGGGTCTCTTTCTCTCTTCATCACTTCCTTCAAAATTCTCATCCCCTTCTTCAGCATCAACATCAGACTCATCAATATCCGATTCATTAAATTTCAGAGCTCCACCTTTTGTCTTTTTCTTCTGTTCATCTTCATCCTTTAAACTTTCTTTAGATCTACCGGTAATCTTTTTATTCACCATCACTCCAAAGTAATTCAACATTTTGTCTCGCTTATCAAATTGCTCTTCTGCCTCCTTCTCATTCAAAGCGTGATAGCTTTGAATACGGATAAAATTATACCACTCCTTCACTGGATGTGCTTCAAAATTATTATTCTTACCAGGAGTTAGTACGTAGTAGGATGCGTTTTCAGTGATGCCACCTTGTCGGGTCCCCTTGTACTTTCTAGCAGTTTCCCCATTACCAACTGTCATAATCCAAGGCTGATCATCTGGTTTGTATTTTCTCAAATTAATTC
Source organism: Artemia franciscana (assembly GCF_032884065.1). Classification (NCBI taxonomy): domain Eukaryota; kingdom Metazoa; phylum Arthropoda; class Branchiopoda; order Anostraca; family Artemiidae; genus Artemia; species Artemia franciscana. The sequence goes on along the minus strand of NC_088875.1, from coordinate 18,971,270 downwards.
CATACTTCTTCCTTCTTGCTTCTTCTCTTTCCTCCTTTCCAAATTCACTTCCAGCTCCAAATTTGGGCATATCATCGTCCAATGTTTTGTACTCTCTCATGTTATTTTCTCTTTTCATTTTTATACTCAGATCTGGCCACTTCTCAAAATCTATGTTTGAATCACCATGGAACTTCATAATACTATGAGCATTGTGTGTTTTAGGTATGGTTATGAAGTATTCCTTCACTACTGGTTGAGTCATGATTAGGCCTAACGGAATACTCTTTAGTCTTCTTTTGTTGACTTTTGTAACGTTGTTGAGACTTTTTCGATTCATGGCTTCTTAGCTGTTCATTTCTTTTGTCAGACATTTTTTGTCAAAAAGCAGATCCATTATTGCTAAGGAACTTGAAAAATTTTTGCATTTTGTTTAACAACTTTGAACTGAGAGATGAATTAAAATCATTTTATTTAAATTTTTCAGGAATTATTAAGTATATGTGACGTCATGAAAAATTTAGAGCTAATTGTGACTAGTATAAAAAAAAAGCAAATGATGCTCTTAGAATATGCTTTGAAGTCATATTTCAGCTACTTATTATTAAAAAAAAATTTTGTGGTTCAGAAGTATAGGTTTTGGACTAGACTTAAAAAAAAAATATTTGGTGCTATATTTTCCAGTGTTAGGGTTAGATCTTTTGTAGCTTACTGCAACATCAGTTTGGCTGTTACTGCAGACCAGAGAATTGTATTTATGCACTCCATTTAATTAAAGCTTCCCCAGTACGAACCCCAGTTATAACTGACGTCATAGTTTTACTTTTAACGTCATTTAAGGTTGTAAGCTACGATTGTAAGCTATTTAATTCATCACTTTGTATACAAATATTCATTTTTTTAAACTTATTTTATTTTTTGTGTTGTGTTATTTACAAAAACAAAAGGTATAGGATTTTCCTACAAAATAAGCCCTTAAACAGCACTCTATGATGTTCCAGTGTTCCACTGGCAGTGATGTCCATCTTGTTTTTATCCCTTCCTTTTTATCTGTCGCCGCCATTTTTTTGTTTCTCTCAAAACCGAGGAGTACATTAGCTGATGAACTTCATATAGAAGGGATGATCTTATAATCTTTGGAGGGGGCTCAGTTGATTGGAAATCGGAATTTCTAGTGCCCTTTTAAGAGTCAGAAAGAATCTGAGGGCAACTAGCCCCTCCACGACCTTTCTTTCCAAAATGTATCTGATAAAATTCTGAGATAATCATTTCGTTAAAAATAGTTCAAAAATTAAATAACAATATTTGCAGGTCCCATAAGGGTTATGTACCCTTATGGCCCGGGGGTACATATGGTTTTTATGGAAGGGGTGCTCATATAAACTTCAGAGGGGGGTCATTATGATTGAATATTGAAAGCTCTGGGTTAATTTTTAAGAGTTAAAAGATCAGAGGGCAACTAATCCCCCTCCCCCCAGACGCTCTTTTATTCAAACCTATTCGATACAAATTTTGCGATAACCATTTTGTTAAAATTAGTTCAAACATCAGATAACAAAAACTCTAGGGTCGAAATAGCCCCCCAGAGTCTGGACTAAGTCTTTAAAGTTGTGAAACCGGGGCATAAAATGTTTTTATGTAAGGGGTGGGGCTCATTTGTTAGGAAATTCAAAGTTCTAGCTACCTTTTATGAGTCAAAAATGGTTCTTTTTTGAACCAAACCGACTCACGTCAGGTTTGTCGACTGACGAAATTACAGACCGGGACAACGGGACACAAATGACGACCGAGAAATCGGGACACAGGGAATATAAATGACGACCGGGACACTCCTTTTCCTTTTAGTTTTTTTTTATAGTTTTTTACCTTTTTTTGTTTTTTTTATTTTTTCTTCTTTTTTAAGTTTTCTTTTTCTTCTTTATTTTTAATTTCTTATTTTTTTACCTTTTTTTCTTTTTTAGTTTTTTCTTTTTTAGTTTTTTTCTTCTTTTCTTTTCTTAATTATTTTTTAGTCTTTTCTGTTTTTAGTTTTTTTATTTTTTTTTATTTTTTTTCTTTTTCTTTTTTTAGTTTTTTTCTTTTTTAGTTCTTTTTCTTTTTTAGGTTTTCTTTTTTATTTTTTTTTATTTTTTAGTTTTTTTCTTTTTTATATTTTCTTTTTTAGTTTTGTTCTTTTTCTTTCTTTTCTTTTTTGATTTTGTTGTTCAGTTTCGTTTTTTTACTATTTGTATTTTTTTAGTTTTTTTTTGTTTTTTTATTTTTTTTTTAGTTTTTTTCTTCTTTTTTTAGTTTTCTTTTTCTTTTTTTAGTTATCCTTTTATAGTTTTGGGTTTTTTTAGTTTTTTTCTTTTCTAGTTTTTTTTTTAGTTTTCTTTTTTAGTTTTTTTTATTTTTATTAATTTTAATTTTTTAGTTTTCCTTTAGTTTTTTCTTTTTTAGTTTTTCTTTTTTAGTTTTTCTTTTTTTATTTCATTTTCTGTTTTAGTTTTTTCCTTTTTTCTAGTTTTTTAGCTTTTTCAGTTTTTTTAGATTTTTTCTTTTTAGTTTTTTTTAGTTTTTTATCTTTTTTAGTTTTCTTATTCTTCTTTATTTTCTAGTTTTTTCCTTTTTATATAAGATAGTGTAACAGACGGACAGACAGATCTAAATGCATGACGGACATACATTTATCTATATATATAAAAATAAGTTGTTGGTCTGTCTGTTGACTGACGTCATGTTTGTGTGTCGACTGACGTCATGTTTTCGACTGACAAAATTACAGACCAGGACACCGGGACACAAATGACGACCGGGACACAGGGAATATAAATGACGACCAGGACACTCAAAGAGAAATTACAGACTGGGACACTAGGACACAAATGACGAACGGGACACAGGGACTATAAATGACGACCGGGACACAGGGACACAACTACAGCGGGGACGCCGGGGGGCATAGGGGGGATATATAAATGACGACGGGACACAGGGAATGTTCGATTAGCAATCACCATCAACAAAGCTCAAGGGCAATCATTAGAATAATGAGGTATAGATCTGAATATGGATTGTTTTTACCATGGACAATTATATGTTGCATGTTCAAGAGTCGGTAAACCTGACGATCTATTTATATGCACACAAAATGGGACGGCGAAGAATTTTGTATATTCACAAGTTTTACGTAGTTAAAAACATTTTTATATATATATATATATATATATATATATATATATATATATATATATATATATATATATATATATATATATATATATATATGAAGTCGTTTGAGTAGTTCTTGTCCTTTATTTTCGTGTGTGTATATCTTTTGCTTGATATTGTTTCTTCTTTTTATTTATCCCACTAGCGTGCATTTTTGCATACCGAGGGTACTAATAAATTATTAACATTATATCTGTACATATTCAGTATGGTTGCTGAGGGGACAAAAACTCCCCTCTTATTGTTGAAATGACAGTTTATTTAGGTAAATCCTAAAACATGAGGTCGATCAAAATGGGATAAAACGCGTTTTTCACAATCCATTAAGAATGGAAGAGCTTATTGACGCAATTTCACTGTCAAACTTTGTCATTAATGTCTGTAAAATTTGACTTGGTAAGATAATCCCTGAAAAAAAACAAAATGAGGAAACAACGATTATACTAATGATAAAATGCCACTTTCCTCCATCACCAAGATCCTAAGCTTTCAATTAAATTTTGACGAAGAGTCTCTCACCATGAAAAAAAGACTGGTTAAGATTTTTGTATTTTCCTGCATTTTGGCCTATTTTTGGCCAAAATTAAAGTTCTCCGGCACAAAATGACACCACAAGACACTTTGGTTTAGTGTGATTTTTTTCTTACTTAAAACAAGTACTAAATATTTTATTCTCGTTTAGAATGAGTGTTATTCCAATATTCTTTTTGTTATAAAGAGTGTTAATACCACGGGTTGGGCATAAGCTTCCCTGGGGAAAAATTAAAACATAGAATACACTCTAGTGTAACCCATGCAGAAATCTGATTTCCCTTCTTGACCGAGGTGAGGGAATGTAAACCTTTCATTAAGGGTCTTCAACAATGATTATTCTAAATGGTTTACTTTTTTTTAGTTTATGTCATGTTTGTAAGGTCTCAGGCTCTTTTTGGAGATCCTTGTCTCGTAATGAAATATTATTTTGAAAATAGTGTTAGATAGGAATGTTTATTACTAGGCAGTTTCTTTACAAACTTTTTTTTTATCTTGACAGCTACGGGCTGTGGTTCACTCCATACAAGGCTATAGTTACTGCAACCAGGAAAGCCTCTTTCCCATGTGTCCCGATATGCTCAAAATAGCTTTTATCGATATTCGCGTTTTTCTTTGCGTAATTTGCAATTTGTTACATGTGTGATAACTGAATCATTGATGAAGGAAATTAAATACAATTTTTTTTTAAAGTATTTATGAGAGTTAAAAGTTTTTACTAGGAAAACGACGATTGGCACATTAGAATTTTATTTGTTCCTTGTTTTTGTTCATTTCTGAAAATTATAATTTATTCTTGCTGATTAATATCAACCGGAAAGTGGTGACGAGATCCTCCTCCAGATTTGAAATATTAAACTAATTCCTTACCGGAAAGTGGTGACGAGATCCTCCTCCAGATTTGAAATATCAAAATAATTCCTTGTTCCAATCTTTCACCTTGGACATTTTGGTTACCGTTAATGACAGCTTGCTGTTTACTGTGTCTGGTTACCATTACTTTCGCTGTTCAGAAAGTACAGTATGTAGTTCGAAATAAAAATGGCGAGAAAGACTATACCGAATATTAGAAAGTTCCAAGGTTGGACCAATTAAATTTTGGTAGCTTACGCTAGAAATGGTTGAAGGATTAAACAGTCTCAAAATCACTTCTTTTCAACACCAATGTTGAAAAACTTAATCTAAACTGGAATGTGGTCCCTAATGATGACTTTTTACCAGCAATCCTAATTGTGGCCTTCTTTTTTTATCCTTTTTCATTGATTACCCAAGTGATAGAATCGTACTTTAAAGGTAATTTTCGACCCAACACTTGTTTGTGTGGAAGTTCGTATTCAGGGTGGGGGGTTAGGGGTTTTGATCCCCCCCCCCCCCGCAACCCAAAAAAAATGTTTGTCCAACTCATAAAAACGCAACAAAAATGAATGTAAACGAAGTTTTGATCCGTTTCATGAAGTAGTTTTTAATCCCCCCACCTGATAAAAAAATTACCACCCCCCTCCCCCTACAAAATCCTAGATGCGGCCCTCTATGTGGGTTATTCAGCGAAACTTGTTCGTGCAGTTACAAATTTCCCTGCATAATTAAAGTTTGCGGCATGAATATCCTCTGGTGGCTAACTGGTCTGCTAGAAAAGAATTAATGTGGCATTAATAAAATAAAAGTTCCAGCTATTTCTCCTTGTTTCGTGTTGCTATTCTATCATCATCATTTGAAAGGACAGTTGTTTTTACTCGCTGAAAGGCAAAATAGATGGAGTTGCAAAAACAGTGCTATTTCTTTTATATGACACCTTTCTGAAAAAAATGTCTTGCCTTTACCCCCCTCCATAAAAAAAGATTCGTGACTCCTTGGTTATGGGACTTGGGTTCTTAAGAACATAGTTTAAATAAATTTTGTCTCAGTGTATATTGTATTCGCTCATAAAACTTAAAAAAGGAGTTAGATAATATCCCCCCAGCTACTTGCCTCAGCTACCTGACCCTGCTCCAAAGTTAACTGCCATTAGACTCCACCTTGCCCCCTCCCAGCTGAAATTTAGAATATTTAAAATCTTGTCAAAACTAAGACAGGCCACTATAAGCTTTGCTTTGGGCCATTTGTTTCTTTTGTTTTGTTTATTTATATTAATAAACCCATCTTTCTCTCTCTATGATTCAAGCATCCACAAAAATATTTCAGTTTTATTTAGTATGCCTTTGTCTTTATGGTACCATACGGCCTTCCTTGTTTCTGTTTTGGTGATCTGATTCTCTTACTTCTTATTTTAGCCGAAGTACTAACTCAGGCAACGATGAAATAGCACAAAACAGTAGTGAAACAATTCTAGTGCTAGAAAATTTGCAATTCAATAAGTTTAGAATGAATGACAAGTTTGCTGGGTGTGACTTGGCCCATGTTCGTGTGGCCCTAAAGGCCCTGGCACATTATCATGCGTCGACGTCTGCACTTATGAGAGAATCAACTACTCCCCCCAAAAATTTGTCTTGGTTGACTATGGAAGGAATAGACATGAAGATGGACATGGGAGAAATTCTCAAGAAGGTACAGACTATATTTTGAAAACCGAACGAATGTGGGATCCGTCCCCCTATTCTCCCATATTATTGGTACAAGACCAAAAACTTTCTCTTTTATATTATTAAGGAAAACAATTTTAAAGGAATGATATGTGTTTAATCATTCATGTTAAAAAAGAAGTACTGAGTGTTTCCGTTCCAATGTTATTTTGTTATGGTCGGAAACATATTATTATTGCAAAATAGTCTATGTGTTCAATAATCAACGTTCATATTAATAAAGATAAGAGGAAATTAGTTCAGTAAAGACAATACAAAATTTCTTGGTAAAGGGAAAGGGAATATCAATCTGGTAAGAATTACAATTGCTATTTACACTAAACAGTTTGTGATGCTAAACCCGTGCATATGTGCCACCTTCTTCAAATCTTCAGTCCTTGCTCCTTTCCACGAAGTTCCCACGTCTTTGAAATCTTTTTGTACCACTTACTTTTACACCCCATTCCATTACGGACGCTTTTCTTTTTTTTTTTTTTTAGTCCCATCTGGATTGACAATTAACCTCTTATTTTTTATTATTATCAGCCTCTTGTTTTCATATTTATCTTTTATTCTTTTTCATCCTTGAAGTGAAGAGAAAATATCTTTTCTCATATATCCAAAGTATATTTAGTATCAAATAGTGTAGATGCAAATAGCCATTAAAATGTATTTAATTTAAATCACTTTGAGAGATAGGCATTTTTATTATTAGGCTATTATTAGTCTTACTATTAGCCTATCAACCTTCATCCATAAGACTTGACATAACCATCTTAACCATTCCTTGATTAAAGACCTAGATAGTGGGTTCGATCCTAATTTTCACAAAGCATATTGTTCTACGTTGGCTGTGGGGCCGGGTAACTGCCACATATATTTAATACTTATATATTTTAGTCCATCTTCAATTTGAAAGTGGTGCCTGCCTGCTTGCCTGCTAGAACGGAGCTTTCCACTCAAAAGCAGAAACATGGTTTGATGAAACGAAAGCTTGGCTGCACAGCTTCAGATACTCCTCTCTGACATAGGCTATATAACTCCACTTCACTTCGCACACCATAGGCTCTGGCTCGTGGACAAGCAAAAACAATCCTTTTTTACCCCAGGCAAGAGTTCTGCGGACCTTTCCAAAATGTAATGCCATATTCATCAATCCGGCCTGAGGTCCACACTTTCCGTAAAAACCGCACAGGTTAAACCCTTACCAGTTTCCAGGAATAAGCTGAGATTGGCGGCATTGAAAAAAAAAAAACAAAAACGGGACAAAACCTAAGTGTTGCTCTCTCAACACAATTAAATAAACAAGCATAGCAAACAAACATGCAATAGGTACTAATATAAATGAATAAATAAATCTTAAAATGGGTGAAATTGAAGTTGAATATGCAGATCAAGTTTGAAACGAACAAAAATCTCTACAAACAAGAGTTTGGGTTTTGCCTCCTTCTTTCTGCTAAAAGTCTAAAACCAAAGGCGTCATTGGGGCTTTACTGAAAACAAATTATATTAAAAATATTTTCTTATGTGCTTATTACAACATTGAAAATAAACATAAAAATTAATCTAAAATTAAATTTCGCACTGATGAGCTTTCAGTAATTAGTATCATCATATATCAAATATTCATTTCAATTTTATTAGTTCTTTGTACGACTGTTCAAGACAAATACAGATTCATTGCAAAAAGAGTTTGGATACTGCCCCCCTCCCTAACTGTAACAGTCTAAAGCCCACTATAACGTTGGTCCTTCACTGAAAACTATTTATATTGCGGATATTTTCTTTTCCAGTTATTGGAGCATTGAAAACTAAAATAAAATTACATTGAGATAAAATATTGAACTGATGATGTTTCAACAGTTAATAGCATTATGTATCGAACATTCAGTTTGATTTCATGTGTATTGTTCAAGACTGTTTAAGATACATATAGTTTTCATTAAAGCGCCATTGACGCAATTTTACTCGTTTTAAGATTTATCTATTCATGTATATTTGTACCTGTTGGATTTTTTTTTATGACTGTTTAGTTAATATCTGTTCGTTTTGGGTTTCATTTATTCTTTCATAGGAATTTCTGGTCGTTTTGAGTTTGAGTTATTGCAGGCTTCTATTTCTTCTGATCTTGAATTTAATATGACCTTTACTTTTCTTTGGAAAACTTCTTTTTGTAAAGTTTTTTTTTAATCATTCATAATAAACTTCCAAATTACTGCAACATTGTTGGCTCCCGGATGTGGAGTTGAAATATTCGATTTTTTCTATTGTTAAATATTCGTTGTTTGTTTTTATTTTCTTTGTCACTGCTTTGTTTAAATTAAACCCATTTTTCTCGCTTAATTTTTCGTAAATGAAAAGCAGTGTCGCTTAGGAAATTAAATGGTCTGAAATCTAATGGGCTTCCATGATCCATTTTGACGCCACTAGGGCAAGTCCTCTGGCATTAAGTTGCCGCAGAAAAACTCTAACGCGCAACGGATTCTACGTGGTCTGCCCTTTCTGATCTCGGATAACCAGTAGGGATACGAGAAGTATACTTCGCTCAGTATGCTTGTGTCACACTAATTGGCCTCACCCGCCACTGTTTGCGCCACATCAAGCTGAAAAATCGTATGAATATCTCCAGTGGCACACGACTCCCCCTGTAACCAAACTCTCCCTATAGTCAAATAACCTATCTCATTCTAGGCTAAAAAAAAGTAAGTCAAAAGTTGAAAGAAAAAGCTTACTTTTTTTCAATTCAAGTTGTCTAAAAGGACTAAAAATAAAAATTAACCGCGATGCGAAACATAAATACTAGCCAATCCCAGCCCTCGTAGGGTGTCAAGTAAAGCTATAAGTCTTCCTTGAATGAACAAACTCATTCTCCCTCTCACCCTCGGCGAATGTCAGCCAAGTATGAAGTCCAAAAATGCATTTTTACCAGGGATGAGGTATATTAACTACGCAAGTACTGTTGCCTAATGGTCTAAAAATACATTTTTACCAGGGATGAGTCGTCATAACTAAGATGGGATGGCATTTTGCACATTACCGTTTTGTAGGATCACCTGACCATGAATGTCGTGTACAATTTCAAGCTTTTGACTGAGTTTAAATAGCAGTATCGCCGCAAGGAATTTGAAGAGCCGATCCGAGACGTTAGCCTACTTCATCGCCCTGCAATTTTCTTTCTTTTTGTATCCCTCAAGGAACCACTGGGAGATCACCAGCTTTAGAACAGCAATGGAGCGATAGTAATTGTGAGCAATTTGACTTCGAATCCAACTGGTATCTTTTTCTGATGATGGTGCAAAAATACTTGCTCACAAAATATGTATTAAATGCGAAAATTCTGTAGAAAAATTGTATATTCTAGGGTTTGGTTTACTTCAAATAAAAAGAGTTATGTCTGATTTACATTAAGCATAAATCATTAAAAAAAAAACTTCCTTAAATCCTTGAAAAAAAAATGCTCCATTTCTAATTGAGGCAAAAACTGTCGCTAACAATAAGGACTGTTAAAAAAAATATTTATAAATACCCCATTTTAACTATACTGTATAATTAGAAAACTCGATGCATGTCAATTGGTTTTGGACATGAACATATTTCACTAATTTGAAATAAAAATGGAAAGGAAATTTTCCTGTAATTTTCATGAAAATGTTTGGTTCGTATTCGTGTAAATAGACATCTTGCTAGCAGGAATGATAATTTTCAAGGGGAAGAAAAAAGAATATATCGTGTCATAAATCTTAAAAAAAGAGAAGATGCTATAAGTTTTGTCCTAAATGCACCATAAAAATTAATCATTATATCCTGTGTGTCATTACGTGTTGCTGAAAAAAAATAATGCAAATCTAAATTTTTATATTTCTACCGGGGAACATAAGTTAAGTCTTTTACGTGTTTTGCTAGAAATTTTCTCAGCTAATCTATTTAAATTAATAATATATTATATAAAATCTTTATATTATGTATTGTTACTTGTATTCTATATATTCATAGTATTTATATTTAATTTTTTTATCTTACTTATACTTTTTAGATGCTACCAACCAGGATTGAATTACTGAAGACTCTAGGTGAAGGGGAATTCGCTTGTAAGCTTGAAAAGTGCTTGCCAGTCATAGTTGAATCTTTCAATCCCCTTAATGCTGGGACACATGGACCAATGGAGGTTATTTTGCATGGAGACTTCTGGAATAACAATATGCTGTTTAAATACTCAAAAGATAACGAGGTATAATATTTCATGCGTCCAAAAGCCAAAAAAAGTCTTATGGAAAATTGTCAAATATTTTAAGAGATATTAGGAGGTAAAATTAAAATCTAGTTAGACTAATTTTACTAGTACGCCTATCATTCATATATGTAACGAAACAGCCTGTAATCTCTTTATTTAACACGAATGTGCAAATAATTAACTTATTACATTGTTTTTGTGTAAGAGGACTTAATAACAGGATTTTTCTTTGTAGTAAACCTCCACATTAATTGTTAGCTAGATTTCGTCACGTAGGCACGCTTTAGGCTAGACGTCGACATGTCGATAGCTTTCATTCAACACGTATTATTTTGTTTCTAATGACAATGATCGACAGCCAAATCTTTAATAAAATTTTTTCTTCGGGATTCCGAATTCAGCCAATCGGGAAATTTGTACGGTCACCACCTTTTTTCCTTAGTGGTTGTATTTCTAGCTTGAAAAGAGCGATTTCTATAACTTCTTATTTTAGCTGGTAAAGTCTTATTATGAAAGGTCGAGCTAATGACTATAATTCAATATCAATAATTCAATATCACTAGCCCTGGAAGTTACTAGATGTTCGCTTCTAGAATTTCATGTGAAAATCACTCAAATATGTTTTACGAGACTGTGCACATGAAAACAGGCATGTTTTTTTACTAGCTGATTTTTTTTTGGCACTCTTAAGTGGTCCAAAAGTGATTTTAGTTTTCTCTCTCTTAGTTTTACAATTGTCTTTTCCAAATTTTTCTTGTAACGCAAAAGGATCTGTATTTTTTTTTTCGTCTTTTTTCTCGTATTTTTATTTTTTGTGACAGGGGACCAAGCTACTGGGTGAAAATAAAAATAGTTTTTACTTTGTTTCGCAAATAGCTATAATTTTATTTTATTTTTTCGTCAAACGATTTTACATTTTATACTGACAAATTATTCTTTATTATTTTGACCATCAAATTATAAAATGGCTATTACTCCGTTCCCCGAAAAGTAGAAGAAACAATTCAAAGAGGCGGAGCCAATTCACCAGTGTCTCTCCTAAGTATCTGTGACGTAATTAATATGAAAGTGCTCTTTTTCCAAGATTAAGGCCCTGAACGAATTTTCTTAAAACTATTGCCCAGATTGATCTTTTTTTTTTTTCGCCCGAAAATGGTAGTATGCCAATTTTCAGAAAAAAACTATAGTGCTGTTTTCGAGAAAAAATTACATATATAAATATAATAGTTGCTCATTTAATAAGAAAGATCTTTAATAGTCTCTACAATTTTATTATTTTTGCTCTTTCCCTTTGTTGATATTTTTATATTTCTTACTTCCAGAATTTGTTTTTTAACTTTGTCTTTTTTTTCAAACTCTTAGCTATCTGTCATACTAACACATAATGTATAGTATACGTAGAATTAGATATCATCAAAACAGCAGTAAAGTTACTTCAATTTAAAAATGTCAATGAAAGTTGCTACAGGAATTTGTGTTTTACTTTGAATAAAATTTTACTTTCAGTTGATTGTTTTTAGAGTAAAAATAAGTGCCCCCTTACGGGACTGTTGGAAAGTTTCTAATGAGGACTCTAAACAATTTCATTTGCTTCAGCTTTTAAGGGCAGTGAACAAACAATGTGCCAAAAGCTAATTTGGAAAATGTTCTTAATAAAGGATATTATATAAGGATATCCTTAATATCCTTAACAAGTTTTGGGTTGTTAGCACCCAAACCTTGGAGTGAATTATCGTAGAAATTTTAATAAGGCATCTTATTAATACACAAATTTGAACAAATACTTCGCAATGAGGGAGCACTGATGGCAATTTCAAATTTCAAATATTACATCGTGTAAAATGTTGCTTTTTTAGATCTGACTGGAAAAAACAGTATGTTTAGTTCAAAATTCTTTCTTTTTGTAAAAATTCATGAGTATTTTTCGTTTAGACAACATTTTTTATTCAGTAAATACTTGGTCTTTTTTTACGGCTAGCTCAATCATTATTTTTTTACGAGCTCCGCGTGGGATCCATCACCAGAAAATAATATTACCCTGTTTTACACTGGGTCTCTGAATCTCCTTAATCAAAGTCGAGGGCATAACAGGATGTTGCACTACCAAATACCAATTGATGCGTGCATATGTAAGGTCAGGTATGGTTTAGAATTGTCTTCTACTAGCATATTTTGTCACTTTTTCTAAGAAGCTGGCTTGCCTTATGTCACAGATTGTCAAATTGACTGGGCAAATCTGTTGATATATAGCTCACTTTTGCTACGCCGAGGAGGAAGTTTCTAGGACATACCACTATAGAAAAGCTTTGTTTAGTACTGAACATTAATACAACCTATTATTTGAGAACCTCTCATTTTTTTTTTGTATTTTTAGCCTGAAGATATAAGAATTGTGGACTGGCAGATGCCTCGACTAGGACATCCAACTGCTGATATCGCGTACTATCTTTTTGCGAACACTACTTCAGACTTCAGAACAGAACATCAAGCTACAGTATTAAAGGAATATTTCGATGAATACGTCTCGAGCCTTTCTTTGCTAGGTCACACCCTTGGGGGTTATCACTTCGATTTATTTATGAAAGACTGGAGAGAAAACTTGATATTTGGAACAGTGTTAGCACTTATTGCACTGCCATTCATTTTGATGAAAAAAGAAGATGCTTCAGAATTTCAAGAACAAATGGAGAGCATTGAGATGAACGCTGCGGATTGTAAGTTCTTCTAGCACTCATTTTTCTTTTTCTTTTTTCTCTCTTTCTCTTTTTTTTTCCAAGCAAAATTGAGAAGTGATGCTTCAGGATTTCAAGAAAAATATAGAGCATTGAGATGAACGCTGCGGATTGTAAGTTCTTCTGAAACAGAATAACTTCACAAGGAAATTTACAACGAAGACAAAAGCTAATCATTTAAGCATATCAATTACACTTTCGCAGTTATGTTCTTCTGGAAAGTTTACTATGCAACCTTCCTGCCCTTCCTCGGTCTTAGCGTGTCAACAAAAAAGGAAAAATTTTCTATTATTTCATAGCTGATATTTAGTTTTATTCACCTATTGAGTTAAATGTTTGAAATCTGGTGTTTATGAATACGATGCAAAGTAGCTGAAAACCGTCAAAAATGGGAAAACTTTCTAAATTTTTAAGAAAGCTTAGAAAATTCTCTAAGAAAAGTTTCAGCAATATCATAATCCTGGCTCATGGAATAGATGAGTTGGAGGTCATGAAATCCAAGAGTATATCTTTTCCTTTTTGTGCAAGTTTAAGCTACAGGCTTATCCACAAATTGCTTGCTTCAGAGGTATATAAATTCTTGATATCCTGAAAAGTTTGAATTATGAAATTGAATCGAATTGAGTTACAAGAAACAGCTCCAAGTAAGATATTTGTAGCCTGTTTTTTGCTATTTCTGGGGTTCAACGGAAATAATGTGATTTGGCTGTATTTGTTATACCTGTAATTTTAGCGTAGAATGTATTTCATTGCATGGAAAACTCGGAAGGTTGTTCTTTTTTGTTTGTTTTTTTCGTTTTTTTGCAAAAAATGGAGTGTTTGAGCGTAAAGTTCTAGAAAGGCCAAATAGAAGTTATGTATTTTAGAAAGGGACTTTCGAAATAGGGAAACTACGTGGAACTAGGTTCATAATTATGGCTAGACTTGAAAATTCATGGATATGTTGAAAAAAAGGGGTTTTGAATTCCTTGGGTCTGTTGTACAGATATAAGATTATATCAGCTACAAATCTCGTGTTCGGTCAGTAACTAATGATCCAATTATGTGAAAGAAGTGAGTAAAATATGATTTAAGCTAAATTATTCTGTATCTTCAATTTTGTTTTCATCGTTTTCAATCGCTTGTACATTTTCAGCTGCAGAAGATCAGTTTGCAGAAGCAGCATCACAAATGATGGACAGTTCGCTCTCTTCAAGCATGTCAAAAAACCCTGTTATAAAAGATAGGGTGCTTGGTTTAGTCCGTGATGTACAAGCAACGGGGATTCTGGATGAAGCAATTTCTCGCTTGTCGGAGTCAAAAGAATGTCCATTCACCGAAGAATTTTGGGAAACTGTTTTTACGACTGAGTCAGATAAAACTATCTCGGACAGACTTCAGCGGATCGTAAACGGTGATTTGAAAACTGATGACAAAGAATATTATTTGGTGAAGCTCGAAAATGGCTATGAATATGAGGTAAATCATCAGTTTGGTTCGATTTTTCCTATACTGATTTGTACAGTATGTTGGACACTTAGAGGGATTCCAAAAATAGTATAGGCTTCAAGTAAACCTTACAACCTCTCTGTAAACTACCGCAATAAAAATCAGCCTTCTGGAAATACGTGTAGTTCATATTATCTGTGGCATTGAGCCAGTGTCACAGTGTGAGTAGCTATTTTCATTACATCCTGAATTATCTTGTTACGAATATCACAGCCTTGTGACGTTTTGGTCCAGAATCTTAACTCTGTGTCAGATGATGGTAGTATACTATAACTTTATTGAGATCTAAACTTTTTGCTGTTCAGAAAGGCACAATATTTAAATCTCCCACTATCTTCCTATCTGCTGGCTAGGACCATTCGAACAATCCACCCCTAAATAAAATTGCACTACTAAATGAACTTGTGCAAGTGGAAAAATTAATTACGTTTTGTATTTTTCTTAACTTTCTTAGAGGCCAGTGATGTCCCCACAACTCTCTACCTTAATTAAATATCCACCTTTGCGTCCTCACTATAGACTTAAGCGTATAAATGTAGTCCTTATTTTAGACTTATAATTTTCCCGAACTATAATAGTAGAATATGAACGGCCTCTCACAGAAATGTGAAAAATCTGGACATGAGAATGCACTTTCTGGGGCTTTAGACTCACCTCCCTTGAAGCATGATTTACTTACACGCTGTCCTTCCAAAATCATTTAAAGACCCGCTCCCCTCTTCCCATCCTTCATTGGAGGATGTTGAGTAACTATGCATTGTTGTAAAAAAAATGAATGAGTTTCATGGTAATCAACTCACTGTAATAAAAGTGAAATTACGATATAATACTTAGATTGTCGAAATAATACTTCATTTAGATGGACCTTATTTTTAAGAACGAAATGCACAACCAAGCGGTAATTTGTCTTCAGAAACTGTGGATTTTTATTCAAAGGCTTTTACTTGTCTTAAACCAATTGGTAGTTCCAAAATTTTTGCTCGGGGGTGTTTGATCCTTGCTCTAATCAAGGTGGTTTTGTGTGGCACATTGTGGCAAAAAAGCCACTATTTTTATGGTATTGCTTTTTTTATTGAAAAAGCCTCTACAGCTCAAAATTTTTAGTCAAGTATATTTTGTTCACCCATCTACGACCATTAATCCGTTGGTTTATCCGAGAAGCAATCGTTGGTTTATCCGAAGCCAGTATATATAAATGTGTTGTTTTTTGGCTTTTTTTTTACATTTTTGACCCAAATTCCCTAGTGACAAGAGAACTGAGAAGTGAAATTAGCTGAGTTGGAAAACTAAAGATAAAAAACTTTGAACTAAGATTAGTTGTAGAAAGCGCTGCTAGCCAATAAAAGTTCCTGTACTTTCTCAAATATTTTGTTCGTACATTAAAGGGACTCAGTCCCAGCTCAATCCTTTCCCGCTAACCTCATCTAGTGTATAGCATTTCCTTGTACACTTTCATCTCACCTCGATTTCTCTCTCACTGAAAAAGTATAGCTAGTCCATATTATGATCAATGTTGGCCTCACTATGAAAGAACATTTCCCTTTCAGTTTTAAAAGTGGACCCCGTCCCCCCAAATTGCCCAGATTTTTTTAAAATGTTACTTTGTTTTCATACATTTTTTATGCAATTACAATATTGGTAGTGGGGTATGTCGAACTTATCCCACAAATACCTGTTTTTCCCCAAAAATAGTGTGTACGAACGTTTACACTCCCTTTACTGCCTTCACAATGACAGAGGCTTTTAAATTTGGTTAGTTTAAATATAAATATAATTTTTGTTATAGGTAAAGGCAGAAAAAGCTTCAGCGGCCGGGGACAATTTCATGAGTGATGTTTACATTTTGGATATCAAAGGAACAAATGGCTTACACAAAAGCGTCTTTGTTAAGGTAATTAGCGGTGAAAAAAAAAGTTAGACGCTCCATTATGAAATGACTTTAGATCCCTGGAAGTTTCTTGCGAGGTTTAGCAGAAGCTTTAGTCAGAGTGTAATATAGGATGAGTATTAGGTAATGTTTTGGCTTAAAGTGACTCAAAATAGGGTGTTGTTTTTGTAAAAGTAGTGCATGTAGTACAGTAAAATTGTAGTTACTGATTCGGTACTAAGGTCAGCTCTGTTTTTGTCTTAGGTTAGGGCTATAGTTTGCTAATTTTGGTACCTAATAGATTTGCAAGTTTCTAGTGTTGGGGATGCAGATGGCTGATTTTGGTGTTTATTAAAATCAACAAAGCAATATAGATGGCGTGATATTATTAACTAAGTCAGTCAAGAAAATGATGCTTAAACGAGAAAAATATTAAGAACTAATTAACAGATTACAATATAATGTACATAGAAGTACGTAAAAATATAAAACAAATAATAGATGTTTTATCCACTGATGATAAAACACACAGGATGTCTCAACCTATTGCTCAAACTGTTACTCAAATTATAAAGGCTAATGAGATTAGCAATAAAGAAAATGCTACACCCAATAGATATTTTGAGACAGCCATTTTATTCAAAATAGTCCAAAGATCCTATAACAAGGCCTTTGAGGTTAATACAAACCACTAGAGCCTAGGGGCAGGGGCTGTAAGTTATGCTCCTGGGGTATCTAAGGTTGTTATGGAAGGGACGGTTGTGATACTTTAGAGGTGGCTCATTTGTTTGTAATCGAAAGTTCTAGTTCCCTTTTAAGAGCCAAAAGTGGTGGAGGTAAACTAGCCCTCCTCTGAGGGCCCCATTTGATTTTGAATTGGAAGTTATAGTACCCTTTTTAAGATATAAAAGTGATTTTGAGAAAAATCAAATCACTTATATTGTTTCATCAACGACAATCGTCCTTCATTTTCCACAACAAACATCCAAACAAAGTTTTGAAACATGAATTTTTTCAGAATTGTTGAAAAGCTCAGTAATTATCTGTTTGCGGATGCCCCCTCCCCCGAGACCTCAGGACAAGGGCTGCCATATATTCATCTGAGGAAACGTTGAGGGGAAATTTGAAATAATCAAAACATACTATGTGTATACAGATTTCTGACACGGACGTATCAGCAATTTGGAACGGCATATCATACCAAGAGGAAACTTCAGGGGCAAAATGAGTGGGAAATTCAGTCGACCAAAATGCAAAATACACCTGGTAGTACTTCTATTAGTACTGCTACTATCAATTTTACTACTGTTCCTACTACTACCACTACCACTATGATGCTAGTACAACTAAGGAAAGAAGGGCGTCAAAGGGGCGTCAAAAACGTACATCAACTACATTTTTGGGATGGCTTAACGTATCAAGGTGAAACTTCTGGGGCATAATGGAAGCAATGTTCAACTGACCAAAAGGCATTATGTACATGGCATTACTGCTAATAATACTGTTGCTACTACTTATAATACAACACTAACACTGTGACTTCTTTTACTACCACCGAAACTACTGTGATAATAATACTATTAAGGCTAAGTCTATGAAGGTATTGAGGAAAATATTGATGGATGAATATTGATATGAATATTGAGAATATTGATGGCAATTTGAACTAACAGAAATGACTATGTGCATTTAGATTGTCAAAATAGCGTATCTTAAGAATTGGTTTGTGTACTAAGTTGGAACTCTCAGAGAATACATAAAGGGGAAGATCAATTCGCTAAAAAGCAAAATGTGCAAACTACTACTAATACTACTGCTACTGCAACATTTACTAGTTTTACTGCTACTATTACTATTGCTCCAGTTACTACTTCTATCGCAACTCTATGTAATGTTAAGGGCATCAACATGAAACATTCAAGTTAAAAAAGAACAAATCGACAATATCATAGCAATGGCTAATTGTATTAAGTTGAGTAGTTTTACTACTGCTGTGACTACTGTTACAACTATGCCTAAGGGTATAAAAGTGAAATTTTTACAGAATATTTTTGAAAATTTCTGTTTTACGGATGACAACCTGTCATCCGTATGCAGCTTGTCAAAAAGGCATATCAGCAATATCTTAGGAACAGTTTCGTATATGAAATTAAAACATACAACGCTTGTTGAGGGGGGTGTTGAAATAACGAAAAGACAATATCTGGATCATAATACTAATACTTCTAATCCTAGAACTACTACTGTTGCTACTATTATTATTATTACTGCTACTACTGCTGCTACTAAGGCTAAGACTACTACCATGAACTTTACTCCTACGGATACTTCTATAACTACTGGTATTACTGGTATACTAATAAATCTATGCCCACATAGGTTGTCAAGAGCACGTATCAGCAATGCTTCAGGTCCAGTTGATGCTGTTAAGTTAAAAGTTTCATCATTTATTGAAGGGAATGTTGAAAAAAAATTTGCAATGTGCATACTGCTACTAATGCTACTACCGCTGCTACAAATAATGCTACTAAACAAGCTAAAAGTATTAAGGTGAAGCTTTCAATGAATATTTAGGCTGATGTTGAACTAAATAAAAGCAAACTATGATCACGTAGATAGTCAATAGGATGACTATCAAAGCAATATCACAATAACGGCTTAAATTATTAAGTTAGACTTTCAGGATAAGTTGTGACGGATTTTGAACTAGCCAGTGTAATTTTAAAAAAACTTTCCGTAAAATAAGTTTTTCAAAGAAAAGTGAAGAACTTCATTAAACCAAAAATGACTAAAATGAAATCAAATAATCTACCAAGCGTAAAATTACCACAAGTCAGCATCAATAAATAAATGAAATCCAAACTGAGCAGAAATTACAATAAATAACCGATTCAAACTCAAAACAAGTAGAAATGAACATGAGTAGGGGCTCAAAACCCCTATGCCTTCCCAAGGCCAGAACATCATTTGCACTATACTGATATAAATTTTTTAATGTTTTCATTTTTATAACTTTAATTTTTGGAATTCTTTCTGGTCTTTTTCAATTGCTTAGTAGACAAATTTTACTTTACTTCTGAATCACTGAAAATTTATCTCACTAGTTATGGCACTTGGTATTAACCAAGCGACATATAGCAATCGCAAATTCTGTCGGTCTGTCTGTCGGTCCCGGGTTTGCTAATTTAGGCACTTCCAGGTAAGCTAGGACGATGAAATTTGGCAGGCGTATCAGGGACCGGACCAGATTGAATTAGAAATAGTCGTTTTTCCCGATTTGACCATCTGGGGGGGAGTGGGGGGCCGGTTAATGCGAAAAAATAGAAAAAATGAAGTATTTTTAACTTACGAATGGTTGATCAGATCTTAATGAAATTTGATATTTGGAAGGATATCGTGTTTCAGAGCGGTTATTTTACATCCCGACCGGATCTGGTGATATTTGGAGGAGTTAGGAGGGGGAAACCTAAAATCTTGGAAAACACTTAGAGTGGAGGGATCGGGATGAAACTTGACGGAAAAAATAAGCACAAGCCCTAGATACATGATTGACATAACCGGAACGGATCTGCTCTCTTTGGGGTAGTTGGGGGGGTTAATTCTGAAAAATTAGAAAAAATGAGGTATTTTTAACTTATGAACGGGTGATCGGATCTCAATGAAATTTGATATTTAGAAGGATATCGTGTCTCAAAGCTCTTATTTTAAATCCCGGCCGGATCTGGTGACATTGGGGGAGTTTGGGGGGACCTAAAATCATGGAAAACGCTTAGATTGGAGGGATCGGGATGAAACTTGATGGGAAAAATAAGCAGAAGTCTTAGATACGTCATTGACATAATTGGAACGGATCCGCTCTATTGGGGGGGGGGGGTGTTAATTCTGAAAAATTAGAAAAAATGACGTATTTTTAACTTACGAAGAAAAAATGACGTATTTTTAACTTACGAAGGAGTGATCGGATCTTCATGAAACTTCATATTTAGAAGGACCTCGTAACTCAGATCTCTTATTTTAAATCTCAACCAGATCCAGTGTCATTGGGGGGGCAGTTTGTGGAGTGGGTGGAACTCTTATAAAATACTCAAAGAGGAGAGATCAGGATGAAACTGGACGGGAAGAATAAAAACCTGTCTAAGATACTGACATAACCGGGCCCGATCTGCTCTCTTTGGTGGAGTTGGGGGGGGGGGGTGATTCGGAAAAATGAGGTATTTGTAACTTACGAACTGGTAACCAGATATTAATGAAATTTGATATTTAGAAGGATCTTGTGCTTTAAAGCTCTAATTTTAAATTCCGACCAGATCCTCTGACATTGGGGGAATTGGAGGGGGAAACCGGGATTCTTGGAAAACGTGAAAATTGGGGTATTTTTATCTGAAAAATAGGTGATCGGATCTTAATGAAACTTGATATATATAGAAGGATCTTATGTCTCATATGCTCTATTTTCGACTGGAGTAGGATCCGGGGACATAGGGGGTTAGAGGAGGGAAACAGAAACCTTGGAAAACGCTTAGAGTGGAGAGATAGGGATGAAACTTGATGGGAAGAATAACCACAAGTTCTAGATACGTGATTGACATAATTGGAACGGATCCGTTCTCTTTGGAGGAGCTGGGGGGGTGTTAATTTGGAAAAATTAAAAAATTGAGGTATTTTTAACTTAAGAATGGGTGACTAGATCTTAATGAAATTTGATATTTAGAAGGAATTCATGTCTCAGAGCTCTTATTTCAAATCCCAACCAGATCTGTTGACATTTGGGGGAGTTGGAAAGGGAAATCTTGGAAAACGCTTGGAGTGGAGGAATTGGTATGAAGCTTGGTGGATAGAATAAGCAAATGTCCTTGATACCTGATTGACGTAACCGTATTGGATTCGCTCTCTTTGGGGGAGTTGGGGGGAGGGGTTCAGTGATTTGGTGAGTTTGGTGCTTCTGGACGTGCTAGGACGATGAAAATTGGTAGGCGTGTCAGGGAGCTGCACAAATTGACTTGATAAAGTCGTTTTCCCAGATTCGACCATCTGGGGGGCTAAAGGAAGAGGAAAAGTTAGAAAAAATAGGTATTTATAACTTACGAGTGGGTGATCGGATCTTAATGAATTTTAATATTTAGAAGGACATCGTGAATCGGAGCTCTTATTTTAAATCCTGACCGGCATTAAGCCTCTGATTTTCCTTTTAAATCAATCTATTGATTCTTAGAATTTTGTTAGAGCTCATACCATATGAGCTCTTGGCTTATTTGGCAATTTCAATTGCCAAATAATTTTGAACTGTTGAGTCCAAAATCTTGTGTAAAAATTCGGACGAAAAGGGCTGAAAGGATAATCTTCTTCGTTTTTTTTTTTTGTATTAGAGTTAGGGATTTTAAAACAAAAGGAACATGACCTTCTAGTTGACATCTTTGTCTTATAGGTACTACCCAGTCATCCATCGCTTCGTGGCTTTGCTACTGCATCCAAAGTTCATGACCACGAGATCAAGACATACACTGAAATATTCCCTTATCTTAGGAAATTGTTGAAAGCAGCGCATCTGGACCATACGATCAAACTAGCTGTTCCTGACGTGTATTACACTAGACTTGACAAACCAAGGAAAGATCCGTAAGTTTCTTTTTGCTGGATTTTTACTCGCAGGTTTAGGAAGTTTCAAAGTGCAGATGAAGCACCAATGGGACGTAACAGTTCTATTAATCTTTAATGACTGCTATACTGTTCTCCGATGCATTATTGTGAACAGACGTATATGCTTTGATTTTGTTTTGAGGCATTTCAGAGTAAACTACCAAGCATATATCTTTTCCAATTCTGGCTGGGGTCACTTCTTTTTCTTTTTTTTTTCTTTTTTGTTTTTGGTTAAGAATCTCCCAGCTGCAAACAGTTGTTTTTCGAAAAGCAGCCAACAGGAAATATGAAATGATGCCGCTGATACCAGTCAAAATTGCCCGCTTCTCCATCCTTTTTCCTACAATATGTCCTGTGGAAAGTCCATTTTACAGCTGCTAAAACTACAATTGCTATAGGAAAATAGACACTAGACTTTAAGAGCCCTAAATCACCTTTTATAATGCCTTGGTATAAAATACAATTATTTCTTGTATTAAAAATATTATAAACAGCAATTGAATGGACTTAAAATCGACATTAAACTTTATAAATTTTTACTTAATCCAGCACTTTATTTGTTGAGATATAGGGAAGCAGTATTTTGTTTTGAGCATTCAGATCCAAGAGTCTCGTATATTAATTCTTATCCGTATATTAATAATTTAAAATACGATTATTTTATGGTAGTCTGTATGTAAAAGGGTTGCTTAAAGATTTATGAGGCTTCTTTAATCCGATTTTTCTATTCTTTTTCTGCTATAGTTAATAAACTTCAAAACTGCTAAACAGGGTTAATCCTGTATTTCGGCATATCACTTAGTTTTATATAACGGAAATATTAAAATCTTTAAAGCTTGGAAGCTCAGGCTAACATTGTATAAAATGTTATAAATTTAGTTTATGAAATTTTGTTTGGATTAAAACTGAGAAACTGCTTAACCTAATTTTTTCTATTTCGACGTTTTCATGCAAGTTAGAGCTTTTCTCACAAAAATTACAACAGAAGTATATAGATAGCCTAAACAAGAAAAAAAGAAAAACAATATAACAGGAGTAAGTGACCTTTGTTACAATCTATTTAAAAAATATTTGTTTTTAATTAAAAAGGCATTATATGTAGCAATTTTATTTAAAATGAGCCATTAAACAGCTCTCTATGATTTCCCACTGCCAAGCTATCTGAGGAAAAAAAAGATGTTGCATATGCAGAACATCTTGGTTGCAGCCGCTTTTCTTGATTTTCAAGCCAACATTTATCCCTTGCTGTTCAAGCCAAGAGATAGTAAGTGTCCTGTATAAGGGTTAGAGACATGGCATTTCTTGTTGTGTACTTCTTGTTTTGATCTTACTCTATATTTAGGAGTTATGGGTTATTTTATTTTTTACTAAGGGACGTGATCGTCTCTTATTAGGTTGCTAGCTACTGCTGCAACCTGAGTACTAATTCATTGGTAATTAAATGTGCCAACTTAACATCACTGGAATTTATATAAAAGTAAGGTAGCGTAGCTTGAAAATCTGTTTTAAAAATTTGTAGTTTTATTAAAGAAAGGATCCCTTTTTTTGTAAAATCTAAAAAAAAACAATTTTTTCAACTTATAGTAAGGAGCGACATTAAAACTTAAAACAAACAGAAATGTTCCGTATATGAAATGGGATGTCCTATCCTCAACGTCCTGCTCTTTACGCTAAAGTTCTTTATTGTTCAAAAGTAAAACTGTTACAAAGAGTCAAACTTTAGCGTAAAGAGCGAGGACGTTCAGGATGGGACAGCCCCTTTCAAATACGGAATAATTTCTGTTCGTTTTAAATTGTAATGTCGCTCCTTACTTTCAGTTGAAAACACTTGTTTTTTTTATTTAATTTCTGAACGTTTTTGAATTTGTGCATGTTTTGATTTTGGTTTACTGCCCATGAATAATTAAAACGAAATTTGTATATTTTTTTTTTTTTTTGGCTAAATGGCTTCCTCATAGTTTTGACGGGATGATTTTTAAAAAAGGGGGTGGGGGAGGAGGCCTAGTTGCTATCTAATTTTTTGCTGCTTAAAAACGCAACTAGAACTTTTTTTCCCCGAACGTTTTTAGTAGTAATAATTATACGTAATTTACGAATTAACAAACGTAATGAACTTCTATATTTAGTATATTTTTATTATGTATATGAGGGGTTTATCACCTCTTCAATACCTAGCTCTTTGCACTAAAGCTTGAATTTTGTCCTAATTCTTTAAAAATGACCCCTGAATCACAAAGACCGTAGAATAAATAGTTCAAACGACTAGAAATAGTTTAGCGTAAAGAGCGAGGTATTGTGGAGGAGACGAACCCCCTTATGTGCGTAATGTCTACTGTTTCTTTTATGTTTTAATGCTTCTCCTTAACTCCAGCTGAAAAAAGTTTTATTTATTTATTTTCTCATTCTTTTTTTTAATAATGCTAGAAAATCCTGCGTCCTCCTCATGGAAATTCTCTTTCCTTGTGATAAAATCTTCCATGGAAAGATCTTCCCACGTAACCCTCTCTCCCGAACCCCCACCCCTCCAACAGAAAAATTCCCTCAGAAAATTTCGGGAAACTTCCCAATAACCATTACTATATTTAAACACTGGTCAAAGTTTGTAACTTGCAGCCCCTCCCCCGGGGACTCTGCGGGGTTAAGTCGTCCCCAAAGACATAGTTACTAGGTTTTTTGACTATGCTTAACAAAATGGCTATATCAAAATTTTGATTTGGTGACTTTGATATCCCTACTGAATTTTTTGCAGTTTCGAAATCTCAAACATTTTGGAAAATTCTAAAACAGCAACTGTGTTTATTCATTTAAAAAATTGTTATTGGCGCAGTTTACTTTGGTACTTACAGTTGGAACCAGTTGCTAAGTCCCGCCTGCTATCATTGAGAAGATCACTGTGCTATGTATATAGTTTTTGATATACCCAAATGACTGTGCTGTTGGAGAAGGTCCAAGTTCTTTACACTACATCATAGGATAGGTGTTACATTAAATTTTGCATTAAGTTACTCTTTACTTCGACTGAAAACAATTCAATTGAGGAAATATCTAAGAAAGTGATGACCGAAGTTCAAATTGACAGCTATTAAAAAAAAAGATAAGAAAAAGAAAGATTGCGAACAAAATGATGATATAATAATATACCCAGAATGAATTAGTAAGTAAAATGTTAAATAATAAACCGTTTTCTTTCTTCAGAGAAAATGGTGAGAATACATCTAGCCCTAATGATCTGGAGTCAGTCATTGTTTTAGAAGATCTTCGACAAAGAGGGTTCAAGATGAATGACAAAAGACGAGGATGTGACAAACATCATGTGAGAGCTGCACTAACCGCGCTGGCTCACTACCACGCCACTGCCAGTGCTTTTCTAAGAAAAAAGGGATATCCCCCCAGAGGCTATGAATGGATAAAGGAACTGTCATTTGACCCGACTGAACTCTTTACAAATGTAGGTAGTTTTCTTTGTATTTTTTTTTTTAATTATGTACGAAGTTACCATCGCGTATCCATTTTTCAATTACCTCGAATGATTTTCTATATTTCGACTTCACTCATGAGATTTGAAGATAGATATCCCTACTTGGAATATATAACTCAACAAAGAAAAAATTGCAAATATGTCTGGCTTTTTTTATTATTTATTAAAGGGATTATTTATTATTAATTATTATTATTAATATTAATATTAATTTATTAATATTAATTTATTAATATTATTTATTATTAATTATTTATTTATTTATTAAAAGGAAACTTTATTATTTATTTTGAGCCTGATTTCAATTTCTTCTCGAACAACCAGTTTTATGCTTAGGTCATTGCTAGCTTCAGAAAGTATTTTGTGACTGGGGCTGTCAAAACCATAGCTGCTTAAAGCAGAATCAAAGGAAGTATTAGTACTATTAGAATTTGAAGCATTGGTGATATGATCTTTAGTCCGTTGCAGGCGTTTTTCTAAGTTCTGTTGGGTTTTACCTACATAGTATTTGCCGCAGTCGCAATGTATTTGATAAACTCCTCTTTGGCGAGTAACTGGGGTTTTATCTTTACCAGAGTTTAGGAAATTCATGATTTCGAAATTATATTAAAACATTACTTTTCATATTTGAAATTGTTAAATTTTCAGATATAATCGCGCTTACATTTGGCTAACTCCGCCAAGTAAATCTTCAAATCAAGTGTTCACGTTATAGAACGTAAATAGAAGATGAAATGGAATCCAGATCTTTGGATCCTGATCAAGGATCAAGGTGATCCCTTAAAAACCAGATAGACTTTTGGACATGAAGAGGCAGAGAATAAGTTAGCCGAACCTACCAACTTCAATTATCGCTTGTCAGGACATAGCCGACACTCGAAATGTCTACAATGGTACTACACCTAGATGGATCATCTGTTAGGACAAAATCCAGGTCTGAAGTGGAATCCAAATTGTACACATAGAAAAATGGCATCAATTTCGGTACTTGTAAAAAAACACCACTAGGAAGAGATGAAAGTAGCGTTTGAATAAGCAGTGCAGCCTCATTTTTAAGGTGTGTGTTAAAATCACCGCAAATAAATATTAACTTATTTTCAGATCGAACCTGATGAGTGTTATTAGAAAGCAAAAGATAAGCAATGGCGAAGTTACGATAAGAGATTTCTTGTTTGTAGTTTGTTGGCATATATGCACACATCAAAACAAAAGAGCCGTAATCAAGCGAATACATACCTTGGAAGATTCAAGAAAGGCACTGGAATACATCTCATTATCTGCAATGGCTAGGCCACTCGAAGGAGGACGAGATGTCAGTTTGGCAGGATGAAGAAATAACACCTGGTCAAGCAAAACTTTTATCTGTGAAACATTATTGGCGCTCAATGGTGCACAGTGAAGGTTATTAGTACTCAGTGAAGGTGTTCAGTGATGGAAAAACTTAAAAAAAAAAACTTTGGGAAGTTCCAGGCCCTGTCTCGAGCACCGTTAATATTTTGATAAAATTATGAGATGAATGTTGTAGAGAATAGTACCACCTAGTAATTACACACGGAGAGCCAAACTGAATCTTCCAGAGTCCCTTGAGAGGGAGGTGCTTCTTGAGCTTCAGACACACCGAGCTATTCCTACGATGATTCCCTCAGTAATTAGCGCACTGAACAATTTGAGGTAAATGTGCTTGGTCCTTGTTAGTGTGATTACCTGCATATTTGTTACATTTAACTACATTCTCTTACGAGCTTTCGAAATCCTTAGCAATTAAGGCACTGCTTTATTTTTTCATCAGTAAAGTCACTTGGAATACTCAGTTTTTAGTCTTGATACAAACATGATTGCGAGATCAAGTTTCTCCTTAGTTTCTAAGTTCATTTTTACGATTCTAAGACTTCAATATCTCTTTGCACCTACAGCGCAACTAACAAGACCTGTAATCTGGAAATCATAATAATCACCAACCGTCTTGATAATACCAGCGATAGTTTTCAATTTTGCAAATTCCAGCACGAATTCTTAAGGTGGAGTCGATAGCTGCCACTCCTTCAATGGCCGACTCTTCATTGATTAAATGAACATCGAGAACATTTTTCGACTAAATATAGGCATGACTTTATCCGCACAATCAATTTGCGGTACAAACTCAGGCGTAACCTTCGGGTTATCTACGCTAATATCTGCAGGAATGTTTGCTAATGTAAAAGGGAGAGTAGGTACTTACGCGATGACGCTGAAACCCAGGCGTTGAGGCTGGAGCCTGTGAGTTTGTTTCTTGCTGTTCGACTAAGAAATTAAGCTTACTGACAAACTGGCTTAAGCGTGAGGCCACAATCGTAGGCGTATCGTTTGGAAGTGACGGCATATTAGAGTGATCTACGATCACAAATGTGGTGAAGGCTCACTGCGGTGCACTGAGCCGCTGATTTTTAAATTTAAATCAGAAATAAAACACGAAATGCTTTTACACGTTTTGGTCGCGTGCTCAAAGTTATCTTATTCAAAAAGCTTTGCAACATCTCGAACGATATAATTCTTGCCTTTCAGTATGTGCCGGGCTGCTACAGACTATTCAACATTGGATTCACAAAAATAGAGCCCGCCTTTGTATGCAGCTCCTAGCAGGTATAGTATAAGCAAACTAGGACAAGGAAGTGTCGGGGTCCACTTACCTTTTCCCAACAATTAAAGGGTAACTAAATAACGACAGGTACACAGCACTTATAGCAGGCTCCCTCGCCTCTTCTGCTTGTTGCCTGAGGATCTGTCTGTCAATTGCCAACGCACCTTCAGGCTTGTCACCTCGTCTACTGAGAGCGATTTTCCTGAATCTGATCTTCCGAAAATCCTAGAAAAACGAGTTTGAAAATGTTGACATTTTTGTTTCAAAATCACCTCTAGCTAGAGCACTAATTTTATTTTAAAGTTAAGAAGAAAATTCATATATTGTTGTACTTATTTTTATTGGCCTTAGGTGAGCCGTTTCTAAGATAAAATGTAATCAATATCAGCTCCAGTAAAACCGCCGAAAAATTCAGGAAAATAGGTAAGATATGGCAAAACAGACTTGGCTTGGTGTGAATTAGAAATACGACTTTCGGTTAAACGTGTTTCATCTGATAGACAAATTTTAATATCAACAATTCTCATGGAGTTTTACAATTAAATGTAACCTAAGATCAGCGGGAGGTCTCACTTAGCGAGAAACTCCTTGGAATTTCATGTTTTAACCTTAGGAGGCAGAGGCTGCTTCGGGACAATCTGTGATTTTAGCTGAAGTAATAGGTACCTCAACTCTATTACAACTTCTAATAATATTTTGCATATATGCCACGCCTACTTTCGGCATGAAACGGTAATGCGATTCCACGTATTACATTTTTGAGGTTGTAAACTCAACTGCTGTGCTAGAATGTACAGGTGGCAGCCACCTTTCCACAACACTTACTGCTGACACATTGGGCAATGGCCTCCTTGGGCTAGCCTCTGGTACAATCAGCGCTACAGGAGGAGTAGTTTCCGTAAACGAAGTTCTATAGAACATCTTTTGTATAGTTCTTGTTTAAACTGAAGTAATTTTACGTTTCAAAATGGCACTAAGCTATGCTTACAGCACTTTCACGTTTTGGCGTAATCAAAGAACTTCTGCTTGGTCATTTGAATAATGACACACGGGTCTACGGGAAAAACAATCAGAAGATTTTGTCAAATATAGCAAGGAAAAGACTTCATCGGGCTTCAAAAACCTCTCAATGCCACTGTGAACAACATTGACTTCCTGAATTGTGGCTTATGGTCAGGCTCAGAATACTTCATTGTTATACTCAGGACGTGCGAATGCTTCCTAAGGATGTGTTACACCATGTAGCTCATTATTTCATTGCAATTGTGAGGCACACATGAATTTGAGCATGTAACCAACTTTCTAATGTTAGGATAGGTAGTAAAAACCTTATGGAGGATAGCACAAAGACCACTGGCAATAGCATTTCCACTTCTACCTGCAAGACATTCTGACCACAAACAAAAATAAACTTATTTGATCAGTATTCCTGTCTGTCTGCTAAAGATAAGAATAGCATTTACGTTAAAGCAAGTCAAATTCCTTTTGTAAAAAAAAAAGGACAAAAATCGCCTTTTGGCGAAGCAAAATGTTTTCTAGATCAAAACACAACACCGGATGATCTGAAGCACTGTCTTATATGCCTTTCTTCTTTGCTTTCTAATTTGTTCTTTGATATTTTTTTGCAAGAGAGGTTTTGATCTCCTCAGATAATTCAGTGTCATTTTATTCAGTCACCTTTTTTCTTTACAAACATCGCATCTGTCAGTTTTAGGGACATGAAATGCAAGATTAAATTCATAATTGAACATTTTTCTGTATATATTTTCCATGAGAGGCAGCTTATCATCTTCCACACAGTTAATTTCATACAATGAATGCATTTTTCTTATATTGATTGAAGGGTCAAGGAACTTTTTGTTTGTTTTGGTACGACAGTAATGAGATTCAATGGTTGGGAAGCTTTCAATGTGCTTTATTATGTATCTGAGATCATACTCTTTACTTATTCTTAGGATTCTGTGGAACCTTATCATTGATGTCTAGGGTAGCAAAAAAAATCCTTTGCAGACCTCCGCAGTTTTGCTATGAATTGACAGGTAATAGTGGAAGATATGTCCCTTAGAGATGTTCAGTGCATCTGAAAGGACACAAATGAGGGCAATTAAATGGTTTCACTTCTTTCTTTCCATGTACTACTTTAGTAACAGGCTTCACAAAAAAATCCTCAGAGTTTACTGCCCTCTGTATCTGATTTTTCACCACTTTTTTGTTGTTTAACCTCCTTCTGCTTTCTTTGGATGCATTATTTCTTGTTTCTGTACACTCATTTTTTTTCTGTGAGATTTTCAATCTCTTGGTCCTAATGACTAATGAATAACGTCTTGCTCACCAAGATAAGAAAGATCGGCTTTTTCTTCACCAAGGTTACGTTCAGAAAATCCGCAACTGTCAGCAAAACGGACCATGCGTATGCGATTCAGCAAAACTACTTTAAACAATATGCGATTCAACAAAGGAAATTTGCAAAACACAGGCAGATAGAGACGTCTTACATCAATCATTTTCTTTTTTACACAAGATAGCGTCTGTAGTTCAGTTTCAACAAAAAATTGTTATATTCGGTAAAACCGCTCTCAGCAGACGACCTGTAGGATGGAAGTGCTATTTTAGCACTGTTTCATTAGGCGCAGCAATGTAGCACGTGTTATATTGGACGACCAAATTGCAACGCTTTTGTGCTACAGTTTGTACCGCTTTCGTGCTATAATTTTTTCTTTGTATCTTGGATGGAATAAAAGATTGTAAGAAAAGGCAGAGGAATTAAAAAAAAGGGTGGACCACCTTTTTGCCGTATTTGTTTCGACAGATTGGCGCAAAGTTTGATATAACAAGGACCATCTTTTTGCCGTGTTTGCTTAGAAGGATTGGTGCTAAGTTTGAAATAGCCAGAGATAAAAAGGTTTGAAAAGTAATCTAAAACTAATAAAAAAAAATCAATGTTTTTACTGTAGCACCAAAAATCGCTGTTTAGCGCGAAAATTTAGAACGAAAATTAGCACTAGAAAAAAGTTCTAGTGCCCTTTTTAAGTGACCAAAAAAATTGGAGGGCACCTAATTTTGATCCGGTGACTTTTTTCCCAAAAGTCACCGGATCAAAATTCTGAGATAGCCATTTTATTCACCATAGTCGAAAAACCTAACAACTATGTCTTTAGGGAAGACTCACTCCCCCGCAGTCTCCGTGGGAGGGGCTGCAAGTTACAAACTTTGACCTGTGTTTACATATAGTAATGGTTACTGGGAAGTGTTCATACGTTTTTAGGGGGATTTTTTTGTTTAGAGGGGAGAGTTGGGGAGGGGAGCTAAGTTGGAGGATATTTCTATGGAGAAACTTCTCATGGGGGAAGAGAATTTCAACGATGGGGGCGCAGGATTTTCTAGCATTATTTGAAAAAACATTTAAAAAATAAATATGAAAAGTTTTTTCTACTGAAAGTAAGGAGCAGCATTAAAACTTAAAGGAACAAAAATTATTACGCATATGAGGGGTTTACCTCCTCTTTATACCTCACTCTTTACGCTAAAGTATTTTTAGTGATTTCAACTATTCATTCTATTGCCTTTGTGATTCAGAGGTCATTCTTAAGGAATTGGGACAAAATGTAAGCTTTAGTGTAAAGGGCGAGGTATCGACGAGGGTTGAACCCCCTCATATACGCAATAAAAACATACGAATATAGAAATTTGTTACGTAAGTTCATTCGTAAGTTACGTATATTTTTTACCAATGAAAATGTTTGTAAAAAATTAAAAGTTCTAGTTGCTTTTTTAAGCAATCAAAAAATTGGAGGGCAACTAGGCCTCCTCCCTCGCTCCTTTTTTCTCAAAATCTTCCTATTAAATGCAATTAATTAATATCCAAATTTCGTTTTAATTATATATGTGCGGAGAGCCAAGATCAAAACATACATTAATTCAAAAACGTCCAGAAATTAAATAAAAATAACAAGTTTTTTTAAATGAAAGTAAGGAGCAACATTAAAACTTAAAACTAACAGAAATTACTCCGTATATGAAAGGGGCTTTTCCTCCTCAACGCCTCGCTCTTTACGCTAAAGTTTCTTATTATTTTAAAAATAGAGTTAAGAGAAAGAGTCAAACTTTAGCGTAAAGAGCGGGGCGTTGAGGAGGAAAAGCCCCTTTCATATACGGGGTAATTTCTGTTCGTTTTAAGTTTTAATGTTGCTCCTTACTTTCATTTAAAAAAACTTTTTTTTTTATTTAAGTACAATAATAAATTGAGCTGTAACGTGGTATTTGAGGAAATATTGCTTTATAGGGGAATCGTGCTGCTCCTACTACAATCTCGTCTGGGCATTAAATAAGTTGAGCTGAGGATTTGATAAGCAATCATTCTCCATCAAACCCTCTTCAAAAGTTCTACTTAAGATATCTGGTTTACCTTTTGGTTATCAGTGTTGCTATAGTCCGAAAGGGGTGTTCTCCAGCCTCTGTCTTACAATTTCATCGTCTAATTAGGAGAACTATTCTTGATATGTGGTCTTTTTCAATCTAGAAGAGAGCCCTTAGTCACCTAAACTGTTCGTCATATACGAATGCTCCGTAGATCAATAATATCTTACAATCAGCCAATGTTGTTGTTCTTGCAACAACATTCGGGTTGAAGCAAAATAGGATAGTAAAAAGCGTTTATATTTCAGATGTTTACATCAAGGACTGAACTACTAAGAAAGCTTGGCTTCAACGACTTTGCAGACAAATTTGAAAAGCTGATTCCGTGCGTAGGAGATCTTTTTGGATTTAACAAAGCCGGCACTCATGGACCAATGGAAACAATCGCGCATGGAGATTTTTGGAATAATAATATGCTGTTCTTATATGATGAAAATGACAAGGTAAGCCACATCTTTCTATATCTGAATGAATAGGCTTCTTTTATTCAGCCATCCAAAGCAAATCATTAGCGAAGAATAGTTTTGGAACAGGAACTATTAATTGGATATCGTAAATTTCAAGAATTTTCAGGTATAGTACAGGCAAACTAGAGTTTGCCCCCTAACAAATTGCAACAGAAATGATTTTTACATCAGGTTGTAGAGAAAAAAAAAAAGTTCTGGTCATTGTTCGTTTTCTTGAACTGAATTATTATTCCGATGTAAAAGACGAGATGAGTGCAAAAATGGAGTCATATTTGGTGTACGGTACATAAAAAGAAGGTTTTGTGATCATCAATATAAGATTTCCGCGCTTCTCGTCGTCGCGACCCCCCTTTTTTTACCAGATCATCTTTCGCTTGGCTAAATTGTTGGTTATGAGATCTAATAATTATTTAGCCTGAATCTGATCGTTGCTGGCTTCCATCACCTGATGGTCGACCTATAAAAATTGATTGCAAGATGTTTATTCAACGATTTTGGGAGAGTGACGATCAGATTTGATTCTTAAGAGTTAAAACATGCTGCACTTTTGCACGTTTTGCACGCTGCAATGCAAGCTAAGCCGTTTTTAAAGCAGTTATCTCTCGATGAGCAACAATCCAGTTTACAGGAGCACTTTACGAGTTTCACAAGCAGACGAGGGAATGGTGGGAAGTCAGTAATCAATGGATACTAGAAGTCATCTTTATTTTTCCACCCCGATTCTTAGGTGTAAGTTCAGAATCAGAATCTCCACTCCATACCTGAACTTGGTAGAAAACCCTTTAACTGTGAAATTTAGCCGCATGAGTAGTGGGTGATAACTGTTCTGGGTGGAAGAACGTGCTAGCAGTAGTCACCTTCCTTTTAAAGACTTCCCTGTGGAGTTGGTTCAGATTTACTCCTTTTGATGAGCCATATATCATGAGCAGAGCTTCTTCTTCAGTAACCCTTACTTCCTCCTTCGGAACTGACTTCAGTATGAAAACTGCAGTTGATGTACGAAAATTGGTATCTGCCATTAGCTTCTTCAGAGTGAGGCCTTTCCCACCCTGTTGATCCGTGAAGTAGAGTCATAGCCTAAGAGGGTGTGAGCAAAAAGAATTACATGGCATGTTTCTTGACATGGCTCAGGTGCAAAGAATAGTTTCTTGCTTGATAGGGTTACTTTGTTAACACAATAGAACCAAAAGATCAGCATCGTCTCCAATGACGGCAGTGTCGTAATACCGCGAAGAATCAACAGCACCTTGTGCAATTTGGACATCTGCATCACCTGGTGCATCGACTACGAAGAAGCCCTTAGATTGGAAATAAACAGCCAACGCGCAGATAAACATGGCCTTGTTTTTTTTTTTTTTTTTTTTTTTTTTTTTTTTTGCAAGAAAAGAACTCATCCTTTTTTTACCTTCAGCTGCATATCTGCTGTGAAGAAGATCTCACTGCCGATTTTGCGACTTCTCTTCGACTGGGCCATATCATTTATGGTAGCTCTGCCATCGTAGCCGTCGAAAACAATATAAAAGGGAGGATGGGTTTCTTGGAGCTTGACCATTTGCTGGAGGTGAAGCTAATATTCCGGATTAATTATCCATTATACTGCTATTTTGGATTAATTATAAAAGCAGGAACTGGTTTCTTAGCATATTTCCTCTTCAATAACCGAAATTTTTGGCTCATACTAAATATATATATATACATATATATAAGTATATATATGATAAATAAGCCTATTGAGCATCGCAACTCAAAAGAAAATCCCTACAATTTAGAAAGCCTTCTGAAACTTATGTTTCGGCTCTGGCTGAACATAAATTCTTTCATCCTGAACATTTTATACAATTTTATGGGGCCACAGCTACTTCTAACGATAGGGATTTTTCTCAGTGGGCGAGGGAGGGTATAAAAATTGAAAATATGTGTTTGCTAATCTTTCAATAAATAGAGACAGGGGTAATTTAAATATTGACCGAATTTATGATCGTTTTTTGAAAAATAAGCCAATAGTCAATAAGGGAATTAAAATTTTACATAATCACCAGGGGACAAGATTAGGCTACCTACTGGACCAAAAAGAGTTGCTTCAATATTACCTAATTAGAGGATTATTTCGCAGTAATTATTTTCAATTTTTATAATTTCTCCTCATTTGCTTTGATGTCCTCATTGAAGTAACTCTAATTACTTCTTTTCCCTACGTGGATCAGCATTGTATTTATTATTATTGGTGGTGGTTTTATTTGTTTTTATTTTAGGGTTTTTATCTGATGCTGAGGACCCTTAGTTTAGATACAGGCGAAATATCCGCGTTATTTTAGTATTTCATCTCTTTTCTCTCTACTGGCCGCAGTCTCGTTTGAGTTTTTTTTTAGTTTTATCTCTCTTTGATATATATGATATATGGTCAACGTTAAGGGTCGTTAAAGGTCATCTGTTAGCACAAGACGCTTTTCAAGGTGCGATTATCTTGTCAGTAGATGTCTCTGTGAAAAAAAAGATAAAATAATTATTTGGTATAATTTTCAAGAATTTTACCTCGTTCGGTTGGATACATTATCTTACCATTTCAGACTGTAGATCTTCGGTCGAAATGATGGCACAAAAAAAATGACCTCTTACCTTTAATATTTTGTCAATGGGAAAGGAGAAGATTCGGATTGAAAGTTTCTTAGCGTTTTTGGTGGGGAATATATGAAATGATTTTTTTGTCGATAAACGATAAATGAGGGAGGATAAAAGGGCCTCAAAATATTTTAAAAGGCACATTTACTATAGGGGGAAGTTGAACCTCAGCGTAACTTGCTGGGAACTAAGAGTAGGGCTCATTTTTGTGTATTTTTAAAGTTTACATCTGACTCGACTTCTTTGAGAAGGATCAAGGTTCTAAACGGATTTCTGTTTCTTTTTGTTGAAAACAACAAGAAGCTACTAAATTAGTTTCATTGGGGTGACTTTTAGTCTTTAATGGTAGTTTATGTATTATTCCTCAGGTAGCACATATCTTTAATGGTAGTTTGTGCATTATTCCTGAAGTAGCAGATATCTCTCTTTTATCATAAGGCGGTAAAATGATTATAATATATTTTCCTGACTTTTTTTATATTAACTATTTTGTATAATTCTTGAGCTTGTATAGGAATGAAACCATTCTGACCTCTATCATTTTGCATCCCTGAATATAGATAAATGTTAATCGACCGTCCCCCTCAACATGCCTTAAGATTTTCAAATTAGTTCCCATAGGCATTCGTGAAATATCGTAGATAAACACTTTTCACAATGTTGTATGTAAATAGCGTATTTTTATTTAGTTGAACATTCCTCAGTATGCCGGGAAAGTCTTAACTTAATACGATTAGCCGTTCCTGAGATAATGGAAATGTGCCCTTTTAACCATGTGGATGGATATAGTATCTTTTGATTCAGCTCAACATCTCCCTCAACATACCCTGAAAGCTACAACTTAACGCCCGCAGACATTCCTAAGAAATTGAAGATACGATCCTTTGACAACCTGGGTGCACATACTTTCTTTTGACTTTGTTCAGCATTCCCATCAACATGCCCTGGAAGATTGAAGTTAATACAATTCATTCTTTAGACATCTCAGATACGGCCTTTCACAGCTTTAGATGCATGTCTTGTCTTTTTATTTAGTTAGACATACATCTCAGCGCTACCTTAAAGTTTCATTCTTATAACTTTAGCTTTAGCAGCAGTAGCAGTAGAAATAGTGCTAGTTGCACCAGCTTAAATTTTTCAACATTTGAACCACATTTAGAAAGGATCATATTTGATACTGGCTCTCCAAAAAAGGGTTACGGCATTAAGGTGATGGACATTTTGTTCGAAAAAGTCAAGACCTCAGACCAACATTTCCAATGTTTTATTTGGTATCATAATAGAACACTATCGGGATACCGTGTTTTACAAAGTATATAACTTCTAAGATAGCAAATTCTGATATACAGGTGATGACTGCTTCTCCTTGCCCAAAGAATTTATCCACTTACCCGCTCCTTTTTATAATTAACTAATAATTATGCTTACGCCTGATTATAGGTCAAAGACATCGGAATTATTGACTGGCAAGGATGTAGGCCTACAACGTTTGCTTATGACCTATCTTACTTTTTGCTGGGGAATACAACCGGCCAGACACGTAAAGATCATCTCCACTGTGAATTGGAAAACTATTACTCAACCTACCGCAAGATGTTGCTTATGCTTGGTTACGACTTAGAAAAGGAAAAATTCAATTTCGAAGCGTTTCTAAAGGAATGGGAAAAATCTCTAGTTTTAGGATCAATGCTCGCCGTAATGATGATTCCTGGACTGCTGCAGGAAAAAAATGACACAGAAAAAGCTTTAAGCGATAATTTCGATTCTCTTCATGATTTCACGTCCTTAATCTCAGCACTGTCTTCGAGCAGTGGTGAGGTTACTCAAAGGCTGAATGACGTAATAAAATACTGCGAACCTTTGGTTGACGAGTATTTGAAAAATATGCTGAAAAATTAGCTTTCTTGTAACCTTCATTCTCGTACTTTTCTGTTGCGTCTTTTCAGCATAAAATAAAAGTTTTGAAAATTATATGCTATATTAATCGATTAGACAAGCTTTAGTACTCAGAAATGAGCTACCCAGGGGCCAAATAATTACATCACCATTAAAACTCATTTTGGTTTTACGATGAAGTGTATAGTTGACTCTTTAACTTCCTACTATCATAAGTAGATTCCCAAAAATAATTGTTAACACCCTAAAATGCCCAAATCATATGACTGTCGGATACTAACTAATCTGTTGAAGCATGTTAGACTGACTTCATAATTAAACCAAAGGTCTTAAATACTATGGATACTAAGTAATGCTATAAACAGTGGTCTCCCTACATGTTTGCTTTGTGGGGAAAATGTACCTTATATTCTGAAGACAATAACAATAGAATACTCATGCAGCCAATCATGTACATTCTCTCCAAAGTGAATCTAAATGTTTCTGTGATTTTACCGACAGTAACTTTCGGTAACTGTTTTGGGGTCTAGTAATATAAAGTCTTTGATTTGAACATATTTTCTATTCTCAAAGACGTAAGCCATCACAAGAAATTTCAAACATTTTTTCCACCCAATAGGTAGCGGAGTGTAACCAAGACCATCAGTTTAGTTTCTCTCTTACTTTTTTCTTATTTATTTGAGATGGTTATAAATGATTAGGCTTAAGAATAACTCAGATGTTTCTTCTGGTTGCTACAAACAAGTTTCATGAGTCAGTATATTATGTGATTCTTAGACTACATTAAAACCTTGAACTTCTGTTGATTACAATTGAACTCCAGTCAACTTCAAGCGCTTTACCCTGCTTCGTAACAGCTAATCTGATTATTTTGTCTTCGAAATCCTGCTGGGGTCTAGTGTCTTCTGCCACTGAATGGAAATACATGAGCTAAAATCAGTTAAAGAAAATCAGTCTCAGTCAGTAAAAACAAAAAATAAGCAATTTTAATGGCAACATCACCCAAATCAGTCGGTAAAAATAACCAGCCAGTCGGCGAAATCCTCTGACCCTCCCCCGAACACTTTGGCTAATGTTGTTTCTGTATCCCTGCAGAACTGACTAATAGAGATGGTAAAGACTCAGGTGAATTTTACACAGGCATTAATAGCAGGAACAAAAAGACAAGATCCAAGGTTATAAAAATGGGTGTTTTTTGAATTGGAGGAATTTTACGTCGAATTATGGTATTCCCACTAGAAGACGACCTTATTGTCTAGTTTTGAAAAAATCGATAGATAGTAATCGTATCCTAGCCTGCTCCTAATTTTGTAAGAAAAAACATTAGTTATAACCAATAAAGTATTTGGTCGAAATAGAAACTATGATAAAATTGAAAAAATTTTATCATAAAATATTTTATGATTTTATATAAAATATAAAATCATTTATAATTTATGATTTTTATAATTTATATATAAAATATAAAAAATATTTTTTCAATATTTTATTATTGATAAAAGAGTGGAAGATTTCAAATCCTCCGCTAGAAAAATCAATCACCAGTGGTCTTCCCTCTTCGTACGGTAAGTAGTTATGATTCTTTCATTGCCTCCAAGTAAGTGCCTAGTCCTACTTCGCCAAGTATCTGCTGCATCTGCCTCCTTGAACCAGTAATTCTTCTCTGGTACAAAAATTTATATTGATTCTGCCTGCAAATATTATTGATAAAAGAGTGGACGATTTCAAATCCTCCGCTAGAAAAATCAACCACCAGTGGTCTTCCCTCTTCGTACGGTATGTAGTTATGTTTGTGTTTATTGATTGTAATCTTTCTTTTCATTGATTGTTTTTATGGCACTTGGTATTAACCAAGTGACATATACCAATCACCAATTCTGTCGGTCTGTCTGTCTGTCTGTCCCGGTTTTGCTACTTTATGCACTTTCAGGTAAGCTAGGACGATGAAATTTGGCAAGCGTATCAAGGACCGGACCAGATTAAATTAGAAATAGTCGTTTTCCCGATTTGACCATCTGGGGGGGAGTGGGGGGCCGGTTAATTCGCAAAAAATAGAAAAAATGAAGTATTTTTAACTTATGAGCGGGATCTTAATGAAATTTGATGTTTGGAATGATATTGTGTCTCAGAGCTCTTATTTTAAATCCCGACCGGATCTGATGACATTGGAGGGAGTTGGAGGGGGAAAACCTAAAGTCCCGGTTTTGCTACTTTAGGCACTTCCAGGTAAGCTAGGACGATGAAATTTGGCAAGCGTATCAGGGACCGGACCAGATTAAATTAGAAATAGTCGTTTTTCCGATTTGACCATCTGGGGGGGGGGAGTAGGGGGCCGGTTATTTCGGAAAAAATAGAAAAAATGAAGTATTTTTAACTTATGAGCGGGTGATTGGATCTTAATGAAATTTGATTTTTGGAATGATATTGTGTCTCAGAGCTCTTATTTTAAATCCCGACCGGATCTGATGACATTGGGGGGAGTTGGAGGGGGGGGAAACCTAAAATCTTGGAAAACACTTAGAGTGGAGGGATCGGGATGAAACTTGATGGGAAAAATAAGCGCAAGTCCCAGATACATGATTGACATAATCGGAACTGATTCGCTCTCTTTGGGGTAGTTGGGGGGAGTAATTCTTAAAAATTAGAAAAAATGAGGTATTTTCAACTTACGAACGGGTGATCCGATCTCAATGAAATTTGATGTTTAGAAGGATATTGTGTCTTAGAGCTCTTATTTTAAATCCTGACCGGATCTGGCGACGAGGGCGGGGAGTTGGGAGGGGGAAACCTAAAACTTGGAAAACACTTAGAGTGGAGGGATCGGGATGAAACATGGTGGGAAAAATAAACACAAGTCCTAGATAGATGATTGACATAAATGGAACGGATCCGCTCTCTTTGGGGTAGTTGTGGGGGGGGGGGGGTATTTCTGAAAAATTAGAAAAAATGAGGTATTTTTAACTTACGAACGGGTTATTGGATCTCCATGAAATTTGATATTTAGAAGGATATCGTGTCTCAAAGCTCTTATTTTAAATCCTGACCGGATCTGGTGACATTGGGGGAAGTTTGGGGTGGGGCAACCTAAAATGATGGAAAACGCTTAGATTGGAGGGATTGGGATGAAACTTGGTTGGAAAAATAAGCAGAAGTCTTGCATACGTGATTTACATAATTGGAAAGGATCCGCTCAATTGCGGGGGGGGGGGGCAATTCTGAAAAATAAGAAAAAATGACGTATTTTTAACTTACGAAGGAGTGATCGGATCTTCATGAAACTTCATATTTAGAAGGACCTCGTAACTCAGATATCTCATTTTAAATTTCAACCGGATCAAGCGTAATTGGGGGGGGGGAGGCAGTTGGGGGGACAGGAAATCTTTGAAAATACTTAAAGCGGTGAGATCAGGATGAAACTGGATGGGAAGAATAGAAACCTGTCTAAGATACGTGACGGACATAACTGGACCAGATCTGCTCTCTTTGGTGGAAGTGGGGGGGGGGGGTAATTTTGAAAATTGAGGTATTTGTAACTTACGAAAGGGTGACCAGATCTTAATGAAATTTGATATTTAGAAGGATCTTGTGCTTTAAAGTTCTAATTTCAAATTCCGACCAGATCCTGTGACATTCGGGGGAGTTGGAGGGGGAAACCAGAATTCTTGGAAAACATGAAAATTGGGGTATTTATATCTTACGAATAGATGATTGGATCGTAATGAAATTTGATTTTTAGAAGGAATTCATGTCTCAGAGCTCTTATTTCAAATCCCGACCAGATCTTTTGACATTGGGGGGAGTTGGAGGGGGAAATCTTGGGAAAACACTTGGAGTGGAGGAATCGGGATGAAGCTTGGTGGATAGAATAAACAAATGTCCTTGATACGTGATTGACAGAATCGTACTGGATTCGCTCTCTTTGGGGGAGTTGGGGGGAGGGGTTCAGTGATTTGGCGAGTTCGGTGCTTCTGGACGTGCTAGGGCGATGAAAATTGGTAGGCGTGTCAGGGAGCTGCACAATTTGACTTGATAAAGTCGTTTTCCTAGATTCGACCATCTGGGGGGCAAAAGGGAGAGGAAAAATTAGAAAAAATTAGGTATTTATAACTTACGAGTGGGTGATCGGATCTTAATGAATTTTGATATTTAGAAGGACTTAGTGACTCAGAGCTCTTATTTTAAATCTTGACCGGCATTAAGCCTCTTATTTTCCTTTTTAAATCAATCTATTGATTCATAGAATTTTGTTAGAGCTCATACCATATGATCTCTTGGGTCTTAGCTCTTCTCGCCTCGTCACAAGTGCCATATTAGCTCTTGTTTTTATTATTATTATTATTTATTTTTTTGTTTTACTCTGTCACTAAAGCTACAAACCCTCTTTTGTTTTGTTGACGGTCAGAAATAAATTGAATTGAATTGATAACATCAAAAGTTGCAGAATGGGTAGCCTTAGTCAACTATATAATTCTCTGTATCCAAATATAGAAGGTTTAATTTCAAAAGCTTTCAGAATTAATTCAACTTCCTTTTTAATACAAACGCTTCGAGTTTACAGAAAAAATTCGTTATCTACTTGGTTTTTTTTGGCTTTTATTGTTTGATCAATCCACTATGATGGGTGATCAGCAAGAAATAAAATAAGTTTTTGGTCAATTTTACAAGTATTATAAGCCTTGGTTATGAATTTAAGATAGTTTCATATCCAAATATAGAAGGTTTCTATTTTCAAAAACTTTCCAAATTAAATCAACTTTTTTTTTTACACAAACGCTCAAAGTTTACAGAAAAATAAATTCTAGTTT
The DNA here is from genome assembly GCF_032884065.1 of Artemia franciscana. NCBI lineage: Eukaryota > Metazoa > Arthropoda > Branchiopoda > Anostraca > Artemiidae > Artemia > Artemia franciscana. The sequence goes on along the minus strand of NC_088875.1, from coordinate 18,928,739 downwards.
TTTTTGCTTTTTTTTTGCTTTTTGTGTTTGATGAATCCATTAAGATAGGTAAACAGCAAGTTTTTGGTCAATTTGATAATTATTGTAAGCCTGGGTTTTAAACATTAGATAGTTTCTTATCGAAATTAAACAAAATTAAATGAAAGTAAGGAGCGACATTAAAACTTAAAACGAACAGAAATTACTCCGTATTTGAAAGGGGTTTTTCCTCCTCAACACCCCGCTCTTTAAACTAGAGTTTGACTGTTTTTCTTAACTCTACATTTTAAAACAGTAAAAAACTTGTTCTTTTTGTTTAATTTCTGGACGTTTTTGAATTAATGCATGGTTTGATCTTGGCTCTCCGCACATAAATAATTAAGATGAAATTTGCATATTAATTTTTTGGGGCTAAATGGCTATTTCATATTTTTAATCAGAAGATTTTGAGAAAAAAGGAGCGAGGGAGGAGGCCTAGTTGCCCTCCAATTTTGTGATTACTTAAAAAGGCAACTATGACTTACAAATTGAATTACGTAGCGAACTTCTATATTTGTATGTTTTTATTGCGTCTATGAGGGGCCTCACCGCTCGTCGATACCTTGCTCTTTACATTAAAGCTAATATTTTTTCCCAATTCCTTATGAATGACCCCTGAATCACAAAGGCCGTAGAATCAATTGTTGAAATTACTAAAAATACTTTAGCGCAAAGAGCGAGGTATTACGAGGAGGTAAACCCCTGATATGCATAATAATTTCTGTTCGTTTTAAGTTCTAATGCTGCTTCTCACTTTCAGTAGAAAAGACTTCTCATATTTATTTTTTCATTGTTTTTTTTTAAATAATGCTAGAAAATCCTGCGCCCCCTCCAAAGAAAGTCTCTTCCCCCATGAGAAGTTTCTCCATGGAAATATCCTCCCCGGTAACCCTCCCCCATCAAATATCCCCCCCAAACCAAAAAAATCCCCCTGAAAACGTCTGTACACTTCCCAGTAACCATTAATATATGTAAACACAGGTCAAAGTTTGTAACTTAGAGCCCCTCCCACGGGGACTGTGGGGGAGTAAGTCGTCCCTAAAAACATAGTTATTGGGTTTTTCGACAATGGCGAATAAAATGGCTATCTCAGAATTTGAATCCGGTGACTTTGGGGAAAAATGAGCGTGGGAGGGGGCCTAGGTGCCCTCCAATTTTTTGGTCACTTAAAAAGGGCACTAGAACTTTTAATTTCCGTTAGAATGAGCCCTTTCGCGACATTCTAGGACCACTGAGTCGACACGATCATCCCTGGGGAAAAAAATAAATAAATAAACACGCATCCGTGATTCGTCTGGGAGGATCTTTCCATGGAGGAACTTCTCATGGGGGAAGAGACTTTCAATGGAGAGGGCGCAGGATTTTCTAGCATTATTTAAAAAAAACAATGAAAAAATAAATATGAGAAGTTTTTTCTACTGAAAGTGAGGAGCAGCATTAATACTTAAAACGAACAGAAATTATTACGCATACGAGAGGTTTACCTCCTCGTAATGCCTCGCTCTTTAGGCTAAATTATTTTTAGTAATTTAAACTATTTATTCTACGGCCTTTGTGATTCAGGGGTCATTCTTAAGGAATTGGGACAAAATTTAAGCTTTAGTGTAAAGAGCGAGGTATCGACGAGGGGTGAGCCCCCTCATATACGCAATAAAACATACAAATATAGAAGTTCGCTATGTAAGTTAATTCGTAAGTTACGTATATTTTTTACTTATGAAAACGTTAGTAAAAAATTAAAAGTTATAGTTGCCTTTTTATGTAATCGAAAAATTTGAGGGCAACTAGGCCTCCTCTCTCGCTCCTTTTTTCTCAAAATCTTCCGATTATAACTATGAAAAACCCATTTAGTCCAAAAAATTAATATGCAAATTTCGTTTTAATTAGTTATGCACGGAGAGCCAAGATCAAAAAATGCATAAATTTAAAAACCTCCAGAAATTAAACAAAAAAAAACAATTTTTTTTTAAATGAAAGAAAGGAACGACATTAAAACTTAAAACGAACAGAAATCACTCCGTATATGAAAGGGGCCTTTCGTCCTCAACGCCTCGCTCTTTACGCTAAAGTTTTTTTTAATTTTTAACAAGTCGAGTTAAGAGAAAGAGTCAAACTTTAGCGTAAAGAGCGAGGCGTTGAGGACGAAAAGCCCCTTTCATATACGGAGCAATTTCTGTTCGTTTTAAGTTTTAATGTCGCTCCTTACTTTCATTTAAGAGAAAACTTGTTTTTTTTGTTTAATAAGTATTATAAGCCTGTGTTATAAATGTAAGATAGTTTCATATCGGAATATAGAAGGTTTTATTTTCAAAAAAATGAACAAATTAATTCAATATCCTTTTTAATACAAACGCTCCAAGTTTACAGAAATAAATTTTGTCATATAGTTTTTTTTTGCTTTTAGTATTTGCTAAATCCATTAAAATAGGTGAACCGCGAGAAATAAAATGAGTTTTTGGTCGACTTAATAAGTATTATTAGCTTGAGTTATAAATATAAGATAGTTTCATATCGAAATAAAGAAGGTTTTATTTTCAAAAACCTTAGAAATTAATTCAACTTCTTTTTGAATACAAAAGATCTAAGTTTACAGAAAAAAAATTTTTATTTGGTTGTTGTTTCTTTTTTTTTACTTCTAGTGTTTGATGAATCCATTAAGATATTTGAACAGCAAGAAATGAAATAATTTTTTGGTCAATTTAGTTGGTATTACAAGCCTGGTTTACACATATAAGATAGTTTCATATTGAAATATAGAAGGTTTTATTTTCAAAAACTTTCCAAATTAATTAAACTTTTTTTTTAATACAAATGCTCCAAGTTTACAGAAAAAAAATTTGTTATCTAGTTGTTTATTTATTTTTTTGCTTTTAGTGTTTGATGAATCCATTAAGATAGGTGAACAGCAACAATTAAAATAAGTTTTTGATCAATTTAATAAGTATTATAAGCCTGGATTATAAATATAAGATAGTTTCATATCGAAATATAGAAGGTTTTATTTTCAAAAACTTTTCAAATTATTTTCAACATCGGTTTCAATACAAACGCTCTAAGTTTACAGAAAAAATTTTGTTATCTGTTGTTGTTTTTTTGCCTTTATTGTTTGATGAATCCATTAAGATAGGTGAACAACAAGAATTAAAATAAGATTTTGGTCAATTTAATAAGTACTATAAGCCTTATTTATAAATATAATATTGTTTCATATCGAAATATAGAAAGTTTTATTTTCAAAAACTTTCCAAATTAATTATGCTTCCTTTTTAATACAAACGCTCCAAGTTTACAGAATTTTTTTTTTTTTTTTTTTTTGGCTTTTGTTTGATGAATCCATTAAGATAGGTGAACAACAAGAATTAAAATAAGTTTTTGGTCAATTTAATAAGTACTATAAGCCTGATTTATAAATATAATATTGTTTCATATCGGAATATAGAACGTTTTATTTTCAAAAACTTTCCAAATTAATTCAGCTTCCTTTTTAATACAAACGCTCCAAGTTTACAGAATTTTTTTTTCTTTTTTTCTTTTTTTTTGGCTTTTATTGCTTGATAATTCTTGTGAACAACAAGAATTAAATAAGTTTTTGGTCAATTTAATAAGTACTATAAGCCTGATTTATGAATATAATATTGTTTCATATCGAAATATAGAACGTTTAAAAACTTTCCTAATTAATTCAACTTCCTTTTTAATATAAACGCTCCAATTTTACAGAAACAAATTTTGCTTTCTAGTTTTTTTTTACTTTTAGTGTTTGATACATCTACTAAGATAAGTGAACAGAAAGAAACAAAATAATTTTTTGGTCACTTTGATAAGTATTATAAGCCTGGGTTATAAATACAAGATAGTTTCATATCGAAATATAGAAGGTTTTATTTTCAAAAATTTTTCCAATTAAGTCGATTTCCTTTTTAATACAAGCGCTACAAGTTTTCTGATTTTTTTTTTTTTTTTTTTTTTTTTTTTTTTTTTTTTTTTTTGCTTTTACTGTTGATTAATTATGGTTATTATAATTCTGGGTTATAAACCTTAGATTTTTTCATATCGGAATATAGAAGGTTTTATTTTCAAAAACTTTCCGAATCAATTCAACTTTCTTCTTTATACAAACGCTCCAAGTTTATAGATAAAAAAAATTTTATATTGTTTATTTTTAATTTTTGTGTTTCATGAATCCATAGAGAACAGCAAGAAATAAAATTAATTTTTCGGTTGCTTTGATAAGAATTATAAAAATGGGTTGTAAATACAAGATAGTTTCATATCAAAATATAGAAGGTTTTATTTTCAAAAACTTTCCAAATTAATTCAATTTCCTTTTTAATACAAGCGCTACAAGTTTTCTGAAAGTTTTTTTTTTTTGCTTTTACTGTTTGATCAATCTAAATCTTAGATTGTTTCATATCGGAATATAGAAGGTTTTATTTTCAAAAACTTTCCAAATTAATTCAACTTCCTTCTATATACAAACGCTCCAAGTTTATAGATAAAAATTTTGTTATCTTGTTTATTTTTAATTTTTGTGTTTGATGAATCCATTAAGATAAGTGAACAGCAAGAAATAAAATAAGTTTTTGGTCACTTTGATAAGTATTGTAATCCTGGGTTATAAATACAAGATAGTTTCATATCGGAATATGAAAGTTTTTATTTTCAAAAACTTTCCAAATTAATTCAATTTCCTTTTTGATACAAGCGCTACAATTTTTCTGAAATTTTTTTGCTTTTACTGTTTTATGAATTATGATTATTGTAATTCTGGGTTATAAACCTTAGATTGTTTCATATCGGATTATAGAAGGTTTTATTTTCAAAAACTTTCCAAATTAATTCAACCTCCTTCTTTATACAAATGCTCAAAGTTTATAGATAAAAATGTTGTTATCTTGTTTATTTTTAATTTTTGTGTTTGATGAATCCATTAAGATAAGTAAACAGCAAGAAATAAAATAAGTTTTTGGTCATTTTAATAAGTATTATAAGCCTGAGTTATACTTATAAGATAGTTTTATTTTCAAAAACTTTCCAAATTAATTCAATTTCCTTTTTAATACAAGCGCTATAAGTTTTCTGAAAGTTTTTTTTTTGCTTTTACTGTTTGATGAATTGTGATTATTATAGTTCTGGGCTATAAATCTTAGATGGTTTCATATCGGAATATAGAAGGTTTTATTTTCAAAAACTTTCCAAACTAATTCAACTTCCTTCTTTATACAAATGCTCAAAGTTTATAGATAAAAATTTTGTTATCTTGTTTATTTTTAATTTTTGTGTTTGATGAATCCATTAAGATAAGTGAACAGCAAGAAATAAAATAAGTTTTTGGTCACTTTGATAAGTATTGTAATCCTGGGTTATAAATACAAGATAGTTTCATATCGGAATATAGAAGTTTTTATTTTCAAAAACTTTCCAAATTAATTCAATTTCCTTTTTGATACAAGCGCTACAATTTTTCTGAAATTTTTTTGCTTTTACTGTTTTATGAATTATGATTATTATAATTCTGGGTTATAAACCATAGATTGTTTCATATCGGATTATAGAAAGTTTTATTTTCAAAAACTTTCCAAATTAATTCAACTTCCTTCTTTATACAAATGCTCAAAGTTTATAGATAAAAATGTAGTTATCTTGTTTATTTTTAATTTTTGTGTTTGATGAATCCATAAAGATAAGTGAACAGCAAGAAATAAAATAAGTTTTTGGTCATTTTAATAAGTATTATAAGCCTGAGTTATACTTATGATAGTTTTATTTTCAAAAACTTTCCAAATTAATTCAATTTCCTTTTTAATACAAGCGCTATAAGTTTTCTGAAAGTTTTTTTTTTGCTTTTACTGTTTGATGAATTGTGATTATTATAGTTCTGGGCTATAAATCTTAGATTGTTTCATATCGGAATATAGAAGGTTTTATTTTCAAAAACTTTCCAAATTAATTCAACTTCCTTCTATATACAAACGCTCCAAGTTTATAGATAAAAATTTTGTTATCTTGTTTATTTTTAATTTTTGTGTTTGATGAATCCATTAAGATAAGTGAACAGCAAGAAATAAAATAAGTTTTTGGTCACTTTGATAAGTATTGTAATCCTGGGTTATAAATACAAGATAGTTTCATATCGGAATATGAAAGTTTTTATTTTCAAAAACTTTCCAAATTAATTCAATTTCCTTTTTGGTACAAGCGCTACAATTTTTCTGAAATTTTTTTGCTTTTACTGTTTTATGAATTATGATTATTGTAATTCTGGGTTATAAACCTTAGATTGTTTCATATCGGATTATAGAAGGTTTTATTTTCAAAAACTTTCCAAATTAATTCAACCCCCTTCTTTATACAAATGCTCAAAGTTTATAGATAAAAATGTAGTTATCTTGTTTATTTTTAATTTTTGTGTTTGATGAATCCATTAAGATAAGTAAACAGCAAGAAATAAAATAAGTTTTTGGTCATTTTAATAAGTATTATAAGCCTGAGTTATACTTATAAGATAGTTTTATTTTCAAAAACTTTCCAAATTAATTCAATTTCCTTTTTAATGCAAGCGCTATAAGTTTTCTGAAAGTTTTTTTTTTGCTTTTACTGTTTGATGAATTGTGATTATTATAGTTCTGGGCTATAAATCTTAGATTGTTTCATATCGGAATATAGAAGGTTTTATTTTCAAAAACTTTCCAAATTAATTCAACTTCCTTCTATATACAAACGCTCCAAGTTTATAGATAAAAATTTTGTTATCTTGTTTATTTTTAATTTTTGTGTTTGATGAATCCATTAAGATAAGTGAACAGCAAGAAATAAAATAAGTTTTTGGTCACTTTGATAAGTATTGTAATCATAGGTTATATTATAAGCCTGAGTTATACTTATAAGATACTTTTATTTTCAAAAACTTTCCAAATTAATTGAGCTTCCTTTTTAATACAAAGGCTCGCAAGTTTACAGAAGTTTACAGAATATATTGTACTTATTTTAATTTTGAGCTTATTGCTGGCCTCTATTACCCACTCATTTTGATAATTAAATACCAATTTTATGATTTTGCCTGATTATAGGTCAAAGACATCGGAATTGTTGACTGGCAAGACTGTAGGCCTACAACGTTTGCTTATGACCTATCTTACTTTTTGCTGGGGAATACAACCAGCCAGACACGTAAAGATCATCTCGACAATGAATTAGAAAACTATTACTCAACCTACTGCAAGACGATGCTTGTGCTTGGTTACGACTTAGAAAAGGAAAAATTCAATTTCGAAGTGTTTCTAAAGGAATGGGAAAAGTCTCTAGTTTTAGGATCAATGCTTGCCGTAATGATGATTCCTCTACTGCTGTACGAAAAGGATGATACAGAAAAAGCTTTGATTGATAATTTAAATCCTCTTCGTGACTTCACATCTTTATTTTCAGCACTGTCCTCGAGCAGCGGTGAGGTTACTCAAAGGCTGACTGATGTAATACAATACTGTGAACCTTTGGTTGACGAGTATTTGAAAAATATGTTGAAAAATTAGCTTTCTTGTAACCTCCATTCTTGTACTTTTTGTTGCGTCTTTTCAGCATAAAATAAAAGTTGCAAAAAGTATCTGCTATATTTATTTATTAGACAAGCTTTATTACTCCTATATGAGCTAACCAGAGGGAAATAAATTACATCACCATTAAAATTCATTTTGGTTTAACAATGAAGTGCATAGTTAACTCTCAACTTCCTATTATCGTAAGTAGATTCTCAAAAATAATTACTAACACCCTAAAATGGCCAACTCATCTGACTGTCGTATATTAACTTATCTGTTGAGGCATGATTGACTGCACCTTATATTCTGAAGACAATAACAATAGAATACTCATACTGCCAATTATGTACATTTTCTCCAAAGGGAATCTAAATCACCATGTGTTTCTGTGATTTTACCGACGGTAACTTTCAGTAACTGTGTTGGGCTCTAGTAATATAAGGTCTTTGATTTGAACACATTTTCCAATCTCAAAGACGTAAGCTAGCACAAGAAATCTCAAACGTTTTTTCCACCAAATAGGTAGTGTATTGTAATCAAAACCGTCGATTTAGTTTCTCTCCCACTTTTCTTATTTATTCGAGATGGGTATAAATGATTAGGTTTAAGAATAACTCAGATGTTTCTTCTGTTTGCTATAAACAAGTTTCATGAGTCAGTATATTATGTGATTTTTAGACTGCATTTAAACCTTGAACTTCTGTTGATTATAATTGAACTCCAGTCAACTTCAAGCGTTTTACCCTGCTTCGTAACAGCTAATCTGATTATTTTGTCTTCGAACTCTTGTTGGCGTCTAGTATCTCCTGCCACTGAATGGAAATACATGAACTGAAATCAGTTAAAGAAAATCAGTCTCAGTCGGTAAAAACAAAAAATAAGCAATTTTAATGGCAACATCACCCAAATCAGTCGGTAAAAATAACCAGCCAGTCGGCAAAATCCACTGACCCTCCCCCGACCATTTTGGCTAGTGTTGTTTCTGTATCCCTGCAGAACTGACTAATAGAGATGGTAACAACTCAGGTGAATTTTACATAGGTGTTAATAGCAGGAACAAAAAGACAAGATACAAGGTTAGAAAAATGGGTGTTTTTTGAATTGGAGGACTTTTACGTCGAATTATGGTATTTCCACTAGAAGACTTTATTGTGTAGTTTTGAAAAAATCGATAGATAGCAATCGTATCCTAGCCTACTCCTAATAAAACTAGAAACTAGCCTATTCTTAATTTTGTAAGTAAAAGCATTAGTTATAACCAATAAACTGTTTTGTCGAAATAGAAACTATGGTAAGAACAGCTTCTTTTATCGCCTCCAAGTAAGTGCCTAGTCCTACTTCGTCAAGTATCTGCTGCATCTGCCTCCTTGGACATGTAATTCTTCTCTGGTACAAAAATTTATGTTGATTCTGCCTGCAAACATTATTGATAAAAGAGTGGAAGATTTCAAATCTTCCGCTAGAAAAATCAACCACCAGTTGTCTTCCCTCTTCGTATAGTATGTAGTTACGTTTGTGTTTGTTGATTGTAATCTCTCTTTTCGTTGATTGTTTATTTTCTCCTTTCTTTTTTCTCTTACTTTGTCACTAGAGCTACAAACCCTCTTTTGTTTTGTTTACGGGTCAGAAATGAATTGAATTGATAATATCAAAAAATTGCAGAATGGGTAGCCTTAGGCAACCATATAATTTTCTCTATCAAAATATAGAAGGTTTTATTTTCAAAAACTTTCCAAATTAATTCAACTTCTTTTTAAATACAAACGTTCCAAGTTTACGAGGAAAAAAATTTTATCTAGTTGTTTTGTTTTTTTTAGTGTTTGACGAAACCATTAAGATAGGTGATCAGCAAGAAATAAAATAAATTTTTGGTCAATTTAATAAATATTATAATCCTGGGTTATAAATATAAGATAGTTTTATATCGAAATATAGAAGGTTTTATTTTCAAAAACTTTACAAATTAATTCAATTTCTTTTTTAATACAAAAGTCCTAAGTTTACAGACAAAAAAATTTATTTAGTTTTTTTTTACTTTTAGTGTTTGATGATCCATTAAGATAGGGGAACAGCATGAAATAAAATAAGGTTTAGGTTAATTTTATTAGTATTATAAGCCTGGGTTGTAAATATAAGAAAATTCCATACAGAAATATAGAAGGTTTTAATTTCAAAAACTTTCCAAATTAATTTAACTTCCTTTTTAGTAAAAATTCTTCAAGTTTACAGAAAAAATTTTGCTATCTTGTTTATTTTTTTTTTTTGCTTTTAGTGTTTGATGAACCTGTTAAAATAGGTGAACAGCAAGAAATAAAATAAGTTTTTGGTCAATTTATCAAGTATTATAAGCCTGGGTTATAAATATAAGATAGTTTCATACCTTAATATAGAAGGCATCATTTTCAGAAACTTTTGAAAACTATTGAACTCTTTTTAAATACAAACATTCCAAGTTTACAGAAAAAAATGTTATAACCCTTTTTTTCCTTTTTTAATGTTAGATAATTCCATAAAGACGGGAGAATAGCAAGAAATAGAAGAAGTTTTTGGTCAATTTAATAGGTATTAGGAGCCTGCGTTAGAAATATAAGATAGAATCATATCGAAGTATAGAAGGTTTCATTTTCAAAAAATTTCGACAAATATTTAACTTTCTTTTTAAATACAAACATTCTAAGTTTACAGAAGGGTATGTTATAATCCAATTTTCTTTTTTTTTCGTTTTTAGTGTTAGATAAATCCATAAAATCAGGTGTATAGCAAGAAATAAAAGAAGGTTTTGGTCGATGTACCAAGTATTCAAAGCCTAAGTTATGAGTATACGATTGTTTTCAGGTACAAGGCATGAATATTCTTGACTGGCAAGTACCAAGAAATCAAAGACCTGGATACGATCTGTCAAATTTTTTATTGGGGAGTACGCATGCTGACTTCAGAAAAAAATTCCTGCTCACTGAATTAAAGTCATATTACAGCGAATACAAGAAGGTATTTTTTAGTCTTGGATACGACTTGGAAAAGGAAGGTAAGTGTATCTTAGTATAAAAATCTGCCTCAAATAAGTTTGCTATGATCTTTAAGCAGCAAGGGCATATCCAGGATATTTGTTCTGGAGGGGATGGATCTGGAAGGGTGGGTTAAGGGTGCAAAAAAATGTATAAAACGCATCAAAATTTGTTTACATGCATTTTTTTCACTTTTTAACGAGTCAAAAAAAATGTCAAGGGAGGTATCAAACCCAGTACCCCGTCCCCTTGGATTCAGCCTTGTTTGGCATTTTCATTTTTATCTTTAGCAGCTGCCTCAAGTAAGTTTGTTATGATCTTTATGCAGCGTTAGCTAAGGGTCTTTATGCACCCTTATTGCAAGTCTAGAAACACCTATAAGACAATCTTTCAGCCAGTAAGTATGGTTATGAGAAAAAGGCATAGTTTTCTTGCTATAATAATAAAATGTCCAAAATAAGATCTCATCATCACTTGCATTTGGTAATATAAACACAAACTGTAATATCCTTGGCTAGTTTACAACAGTTAGCCTTTTTTAATAGTTTCTCCAAGAAGGAAAGGGTTTTCACTTAAGACTCACGGTAGGCATTTTTATCTTTAAATAATGGCAATCTACAAGTAATTAAATCCCTTTGCAGACGTGTATTCCATGTTTACAATGCATAAAACGTCATAACTGTTGTCCACACATTGTGTGCATTGGTCTCTGATAGCTGTTGAGGTAATAAATGTCATAACTGTTGTCCACACATTGTGTGCATTGGTCTCTGATAGCTGTTGAGGTAATAAATGTCATAACTGTTGTCCACACATTGTGTGCATTGGTCTCTGATAGCTGTTGAGGTAATAAATGTTTGCTTAAGGCTTATTGACATGTACTGTTGCATCTTGTAATACGTGCTACATGTACGGGGAGTCCCTTCCCCATGAAAAATTCCCCCATACGCAAAATCTGAAAGTGTCAATGAAAATAGTAAACTAAATTTTTAACAAATCAGCGAATTCTTTTCATTTGTTTTAACATGACAAAAAAATAGTGTGTGTTCATTCAGCATCTAGCATCACAGATTTGCACGAAGAATTTTGATATTTAAACCACGCACAGCTGCCTGATAGTATTGCTACCAGTATCTGATACTAGTGATACTATTGATAGCAAGTGTTTAGTCTTTTTGATTAATTGTTATGTCATAAGATTATACCTGTGACAGCATAAAATCAAGAAAGTCAGTCAACAAAATAGTCAGTCAAATGCTTCGGCGACAGAATAAAAAAAAAAAGACCTACGTTGCCTGAGCAACGTGAAGTGTTGCGACAACCTTTAAAGTCTAGGCGTAAACTTATAAGAGATCTTTGGCCGGCAAATTTACATGAGTTCCGTGAACAAATAAGTGTAATATCGTGAGAGACAGTGTATGAAGAACCGGATCCCTCGCGTGCCCTCGATAACTTTCTTGGGATAATTACTCCGATATTTGATTCTGCTTGTCCCTTGAAACTTACTAGGAAAAAAGAAGGAGATATTCCCCAAAAACCCTGGATTGATGATGAAGTTGTTGAAGCTATAAATGCTCGTAACGCTTGCTTCTTTAAAAGTTTAAATGACTCATCTGAAGAAATTAAAAATGAATATATTCGTCAACGAAATTTAGTGAATAAGTTAAGAAGTTCTTAAAAAAAGATATTACGTCGAAAAACTTAATGAACAAAAAGGAGATATGCGGGGCACTTCGCAGACCATTAACGGCGTGATTAAAGGCACAGGTAAACATGATGGCCTCAAAAATACTATACCTGTCGAGGGTGTTACAGCCACTGATAAGCAGCAGATTGCTGACGAGTTTGGTAAATTCTTCTCTGGTATTGGAAGCAAAATCAAGGGAGACACTTCTCACGGAGACCCAGCGAAAAGTGACACGCTCTTTGAAGATAATCGAGGTGAACATCATAAATTTCAATTCGAAAAAGCGTCAATTGAAGAATTAACAAAAATTGTGAAGAATTTTAAGTCAAATGCTGCTGGTATTGATGGTTTGAATCTGAAAACATTCAAAGTAGTTTCAGTGTATCTACTACCATGTCTTCTTTACCTCGTTAACCTGTCATTTGAGGTCGGCCAATTCCCTGAAGCGCTTAAACAAGCAAAGGTCCTACCACTGTTTGAATCAGGCAATAAGCAAGATATGACGAACTGGCGACCTATAAGCTTGTTATCAATATTCTCAAAGATATACGAGAAAATAGTACATCGACAGCTGTATGTATATTTAGACAAACTCGGAATATTAAGTGAAAGTCACAGTTCGGCTTCAGAACTAAACATTCAACTGTTCATGCGGCCTACCATCTAATGGAATGCGTTAATAGTGCCCTATAAAGGAATCTTATCCCTCTTACTGGGTTCATAGATTAAAGAAAAGCATTTGATACCGTTGATTTTAATCTTTTATTAAGTAGGCTAGCTTGTTTAGGAGTCCGTGAAAAGTTTTGGATTGGTCCATCAAAGTTATGATAGACAATGTGGTAGGGAAACCCTTCAATGTGAATTGTGGAGTGCCCCAAGGTTCGGTATTAGGACCTTCACTGTTTCTTATATATGTGGATACAATGGGTTCGTACCTTCCTGGTGCCGTAGTTACATCATTCGCAGATGACACAGCGCTTACAGTGATTGGGGAATCTGTCGAAGATCTTATAGAGATAACTAATGTAGCTCTGGAGAATTTATCTCAGTTCACAAAGCATAGTTTTCTTGTAGTGAATATTGAGAAGACTAATTATATGATATTTAGTCGTATTGGTAAAGTTGTAAATAACTGTCATAGTATTCTTTTACAAGATGTTTCCATTAGTCGGGTTCTTCAATGTAGATATCTAGGATTTTATTTTTATGTAAATTTTAGTTGGATTCATCATTGCAAACTTTTTTCTTCAAAATTGGCTCGTGGAGTTGGTATTTTAAGAAGATTTCATAATTTTTTTCCTCTACATGTCCTAAAAGCAATTTATTATTCAATTGTCCATCCTTATTTAGTGTATGGTTGTTCATTGTATGCAAGCAATTTTTCTATTCATGTGAAAAGGGTCCAGATTATGCTGAATAAGGCAATTAGAAGTTTGGGTGAGTATCTTGCGTGTGGTAGTACTAGAGATTGTTTTAGAGATTTAGATATTTTGAATATTGATTTTATTAAGTCTCAGCAGATTTTAATTTTTGTATACCAGGTTTTAAATGGATTGTCTCCTCATTATTTTAAAAGTTTTTATCGATATAATTCAAGTTATCACGATTATTCTACTAGGAGCTCTTATCAGTTGACTAGTGAAATCAAGCATACAACACGATCTGGGTTTATGATTAAACATGTAGGTGTTGTTATTTGGAACTTAATTCCAGAGAGTGTTAGGTGGTCTGAAAGCCATATGTTATTTAAAGGAAGAATAAAAAAATATTTTTTGAATAAATTGAAATTATATCGGTTAAAAATTTATCCCTTTTTTTCTTTTTTTTATGATGAGAGAGGGCTGTTTATGCATAGTGTTTCGTCTTTTCTTTCTTTTTTTTTTGATTTTGAATGAATAGTTATCATCTATTTGTTGTAGTTTTGCTGCTGAACACATTTTAGGCCCCTAAATTCAGCAGCATATTATTGATTGTGGTGCAATTTTAGTAATTTTTATTTGATGAAATAAACGCATACCTACCTACCTACCTACCTAACCTTTATCCAGATTCGCCGAATAAAGTGTTGCGAGAGCAACACTTCGGTTTTGTTTATTTGCTATCGGTTAAAAGCTGAAGTTGTCAGCCTATCGAAGCTTTTAAAACGTTATGTTCAAAGAAGAACGCGATCAGCAATCACATGATCAAAGGCTATTCCTCAGCGCTGAAAAAACAACAATAACAAAAGAATATCGAAAGAAGGGACCAAATTGACTTTGCAGCCAGTTGAAATTTATCCTTTTCAATCGTAGACATCGTGACGGATGAAAGCTTAGAACAATATCTTATATAATCCAGTTGGTACTATAAAGCTATCTGTAATTTTCCAGGATCAAAATACCATAAATGACACTATTAATTAAGAAGAAACTATTATGACATACTTTTTATCAGTTCATCACCAGCTATCGATAATACCGCAAGAAGGGACTAGATTGACTTTGCAGCCAGTTGAACGTTATTCTTATCAATCGTAGACATCGGGACGGATTAAAACTTGAAACAGTATCTTGTATGATATAGTTGGTATTATAAAGTTATCCGTAACTTTTCAGGATCAAAATACCATAGATGACACTCTATTAATTATTACGAAACTGCCTCGTTGTCTTTCATTATCGTTTGTACCTGTTGTGTCAACACTTAATTCTAGGTTACATTGAGTATGGGTAGGCTGCACCAACTAGCTAAAGTTACAAACCCCTCTTCACTGAAGATGATTGTAGCCTAACATACGATTATTACTTACAAGTCCCCTACATGACTTACCGCTGGAATCAACTCGGTCTTACCATCAAATACACTGAAAACAAATTATAGGTACACCAAACAGCAAAATTTGCAAACCCCTTGTTGCCGAAGATGATTATAAGATAACAGCCGACCTTTCCTTACAAGTCCCCTACATGTCTCACAATTGGTATCGGCCTATTTTTGGTTTCAGTGCGTACCTTACTACTGAAGTTGTCAGCCCCTTGAAATTCTTAAACTGGTATATCTCATGAAGGAATTTTTCTACCAAAAAATGGATGACATATACTTTGGTCAGCTAATCACGAGCTATAATACCAAAAGAAGGGACTAAATTGACTTTGCAGCCAGTTGAACTTGATCCTTTTCAATCGTAAACATCGTGACGGATCAAGACTTGGAACAATATCTTATATAATGTTGGTATTATAAAGCTATCCGTAACTTTTCAGGATCAAAATACCATAGATGAAACTCTATTAATTATTACGAAACCGCCTCATTGTTTCACGTTATCGTTTTCACCCGTTGCGTAAACACTTAATTCTATGTTAAAGTGAGTATGAGTACACCAACTAGCAAAAGTTACAAACCCCTCAGTGCTTTCATTGTTTTACGTTATCGTTTGTACCCGTTGCGTAAACAGTTAATTCTAGGTTACAGTGAGTATGGGTAGGCAACACCGACTAGCAAAAGTTACAAACCCCTCTGATGATGATTGTAGCCTAACAGATGATTATTACGTACAAGTCCCCTGCATGTCTTACCACTGGAACCAAATGGGTCTTACCATCAAATACACCGGAAACAAATAATAGGTACACCAACTATCCAAAGTTGCAAACCCCTTAATGCCGAAGATTATTATGGTCTAACATCCGACTGCTGCTTACAAGTCCTCTACTTGTCTTACAATTGCTATCGGCCTATTTTCGGTTTCAACATGTACCCTACTACTGAAGTTGTCAACCCCTTGAAACTTTCAAACTAGTATATCTCATGAAGGAATTTTTGTACCAAAAAATGGATGACATATACTTTGATCAGCTCATCAAGGGCTATCGATTGCCGTCGGAAAAAAGTTCTATCTGTCTTAGTTCAAAAGTTGATTTTCTTTTGCCGTAGACCAACTTTTAATGTCCCCACTTAGAAAGGAGCAAAGGATAAGCTCTAATTTCTTTAGCAATGACAGCACTTTCAAAGTTTAAGAGGTACATCTAATAACATTTCTCTACCTCAATCCCAAGTCCGAAAAAACAAATGATAAACCCAGCCAAAATCGCGGCAGCACTTTCGGACCCGTGGGAAAATGTCGCTTTTTTGCTTCTGTAAATTTTTCTGTTTATCACTCAAAGAAGATATATTGGCTATGGGGCCGGGTAACTGCCGCATATATTTAACACTTATAGACTTTAGTCCATCTTCAATTTGAAAGTGGTGTCTGCCTCCTTGCCTGCTAGAACGGAGCTTTCCACTCGAAAGCAGAAACATGGTTTGATGAAACGAAAGTTTAGCTGCACAACTTCAAATACTCCTCTCTGACACAGGCTATATATAACTCCACTTCACTTCGCACACCATAGGCTCTGGCTGGTGGACAAGCAAAAACCATCCTTTTTGGCCCCAGGCAAGAGTTCTGTGGAGCTTTCCAAAAAGTAATGTCATATTCATCAGTCCGGCTTGAGGTCCACACTTTCCGTAAAAACCGCACAGGTTAGACCCTTACCAGTTTCCAGGAATAAGCTGAGATCGGCGGCATAGGAAAAAAACAAAAGCTAAGAGCTCATATGGCACTTGTGGCGAGGCAAGAAGAGCTAAGAGCCAAGAGCTCATATGGTATGAGCTCTAACAAAATTCTAAGAATCAATAGATTGATTTAAAAGGAAAATCAGAGGCTTAATGCCGGTCAGGATTTAAAATAAGAGCCCTGATTCACGTTGTCCTTCTAAATATTTAGATTCATTAAGATCCGATCACCCACTCGTAAGTTATAAATACCTAATTTTTCTAATTTTTCCTCTCCCTCTACGCCCCCCAGATGGTCGAATCTGGAAAAACGACTTTATCAAGTCAATTTGTGCAGCTCCCTGACACGCCTACCAATGTTCATCGTCCTAGCGTGTCCAGAAGCACCAAACTCGCCAAATCACTGAACCCCTCCCCCCAACTCTCTCAGAGAGAGTGAATCCGGTACGGTTACGTCAATCACGTATCAAGGACATTTGCTTATTCTATCCACCAAGCTTCATCCCGATTCCTCCACTCCAAGTGTTTTCCGAGATTTCCCCCTCCAACTCCCCCCTATGTCAAAAGATCTGGTCGAGATTTGAAATAAGAGCTCTGAGATATGAATTCCTTCTAAATGTCAAATTTCATTAAGATCCGATCACCTATTCATAAGATAGAAATACCCCAATTTTCACGTTTTCCAAGAATTCCGGTTTCCCCCTCCAACACCCCCCAATGTCACAGGATCTGGTCGGAATTTAAAATTAGAGCTTTAAAGCACAAGATCCTTCTAAATATCAAATTTCATTAAGATCTGATCACCCTTTCGTAAGTTACAAATACCTCATTTTTCCATATTACCTCCCCTCCCCCAACTCCACCAAAGAGAGCAGATCTGGTCCGGTTATGTCAGTCACGTATCTTAGACAGGTTTTTATTCTTCCCATCCAGTTTCATCCTGATCTCTCCGCTTTAAGTATTTTCTAAGATTTCCGGTCCCCCCCAACTGTCCCCCCAATGACGCTGGATCCGGTTGATATTTAAAATTAAAGACCTGAGTTACGAGGTCCTAAATATGAAGTTTCATGAAGATCCAATTACTCCTTTGTAAGTTAAAAATACGTCATTTTTCTATTTTTTCAGAATTAACCCCCCCCCCCTCCAATAGAGCGGATCCGTTTCAATTATGTAAATGACGTATCTAAGACTTCTGCTTATTTTTCCCACCAAGTTTCATCCTGATCCCTCCAATCTAAGCGTTTTCCATTATTTTAGGTTCCCCCACCCCAAACTCCCCCAATGTCACCAGATCCGGTCGGGATTTAAAATAAGATCTTTGAGACACGATATCCTTCTAAATATCAAATTTTATTGAGATCCAATCACCCGCTCGTAAGTTAAAAATACCTCATTTTTTGTAATTTTTCAAAATTAACCCCACCCCCCAACTACCCCAAAGAGAGCGGATCTGTTCCGGTTATGTCAATCATGTACATAGGACCTGTGCTTGTTTTTCCCACCAAGTTTCATCCCGATCCCTCCACTCTAAGTGTTTTTCAAGATTTTATGTTTCCCCCTCCCAACTCCCCCCCCCCTATGTCACTAGATCCGGTCGGGATTTAAAATAATAGCTTTGAGATATGATATCCTTCCAAATATCAAATTTCATTCAGATCTGATCAACCGTTCGTAAGTTAAAAATACTTCATTTTTACTATTTTTTCCGAATTAATGGGCCCTCCACTCCCCCCCCCCACATGGTCAAATTGGGAAAACGACTATTTCTAATTTATTTTGGTCCGGGCCCTGATACGCTTGCCAAATTTTATCGTCCTAGCTTACCTGGAAGGGCCTAAAGTAGCAAAACTGGGACCGACAGACTGACAGAATTAGCGATTGCTATATGTCACTTGGTTAATACCAAGTGCCATAAAAACCGGGACAAAACCAAAGTGTTGCTCTCGCAACACAAATATCTGGTCAAATTGACTTCTATAAAGCTTAATTGTTTCAGGATTAATAGTTAGATAGAGCTAAGACATGAATTGGGGAAATATTGAGCGTCAGGAAAACTATAGCAAGAGCAAATATAAACTTCTGTTTTTTTTGAAGAGCGACCCGAGCCAATAATAACTGAAACTTTAAAATTAGAGTTTGGAAAGAATATATACCTTGAAAGAATTTAATTTTTGGCTGATTCCTAATATTTGAAATTCGTCACGTTCAAGGTTGCCTGAGTGATCACATTATAAAATATACATGCTCTTGGAAGAGGGGAGAGAACTGCCCCAAAGAAGGATTCAATCTTGACGAAGATTGCACCATCGAACATGGTGTGTCTGAGAACCCTTGAATGGAAATTTCAAGCCTCTATACAGTGTGAAATTTTTTTTTTATATACAATTTGATGAGGCTACAGCTATTTCTAATGATAGAGGTTTTTCTCAGTGGGCGAGGGAGGCTATAGAAATTAAAAAACATATATTTGCTAATATTTCAATAAATAGAGACACAGGGAATTTAAATATTGACCCAATTTATGATGTTCTTTTGAAAAATGAACCAATAGTCAATAAGGGAATTAAAATTTTACACAATCACCAGGGGACAAGATTACCTACTAGACCAAAAAGAGTTGCTTCAATATTAGCTTACAAGAGGATTATTTCGCAACAGAATAATTAACTAAGTTTCAATTTTCGTAATTTTTCCTCAGTTGTTCTTTGATTCTCATTGAAGTAACTCAAATAGCTGCTTTTCCCTACGTGGATAAGTAGCGACAATTGTATTTATTATTATTGGTGGTGGTTTTTATTTGTTTTTAGTTTAGTTTTCTTTTAATTTTTATCTTGTGCTGAGGACGCCTTGTTTGGATACAGGCGAAATATCCGCGTTGTTTTAGTCTTTCCTCTCTACTGGCCGTCGTCTCGTTTGAAGTTTTCTTTTTGTAGAGTTTTATCTCTCTTTGTTGTTTATTGTGTATACAGTAGCAGTTTTAGCTCTCATAATCTGGGGGTGGGGGTAATGTGTAACACAGGAGTGTGAAAATTTTAAACAAAATGAAGTTAATTTGAGATTTCAGAAAAAACGGTGGAGGGAGGTGGCTGCCCCCTGCCCAGGCCTAGAGCCACCACTGCCTCTATATACACAAATTCGTATTTTTCCCAACAAGAACTGTCATGATGGATACTTTTTCCCTAGGGAAGATTGTATCGAGCCTCTGACTGTAGAGTTTGTGGAGGGGGCACATTTGAAATTAAGTTGAAAATTATAGTGTTTTTTAAGTAAGAAAGTAGCTCATGTTCAGTAAAGTGTCGATTCTTGCCACTTAAGCAATCCGACAATCCCATATTTTAGAAACCATTGTGTCATGTTGTGAAACACGACAGTTGTGAAGCCGTGTTGTGACGGATATGCCTGAAAGACACGTGCAATCCCTATAAAGTTTTTGATTATTATAGTTAAAAGGGCTATTTTAATATTATGTTTTAATTCCTCAAAACTCAATAGTTTACTGAAATTCCTTACGGTTTTATCTTTATAGATATTTTTCATCTCGTGTATTTTTATTGTTTTTGTTTGTTTATTTTTTTTGGGGGGGGGAGTTTTGTCTATAACAATTGCTCAATTTGAACGAATATACCTTATTATAAGATAGGAAATTAACCAATTGCTTGTTCATGAAATTAAGCACCCATAAACATGTTAAAATTTTTGAACAGTGTTTTTTTGTTTTGTTTTTTTACTTTGCTTGCAAATAGCTTGAATCTTAGCATATTGTCTAGTCTTTTTTCAGAGAAAACAGGATCCACGCTCTCTGTGCATCTACTTTGAGAGGTCTTTCTTTTCTTTTTCTTTTTTTTTCAATTCTCAGGTCCATTCGGATCAGTTTAATAAAGTTAAAGTTCAGTTTAGTAGAGTATAAAGCAAAAGAGAGTTAAAGTTCATTACACTAGATTGTAGATTATAGTGACTAGAAATAGAAATCATCTAATCAGAATCACACAGAAGCCCTTTTATATCTTTTCAGGACATAGTGAAGAGCTATTTTTAACTGAATGGCACCGTTCTTGCCTTAGAGGACTTATCTATGCCATATTTTGGGTTCCAAACATCTACGAAACTCATGAAGTACTATTAGACCAATCGAAAAAAGAAGAAAATGAGTCGAAAAATGCCAATGTTGAAGAAGTTCTAGCAACAGCGCTTGTAGGAACAGTTGAAAGTGATACTACAGAAATAAAGAAAAGAATAGGAGATCTTATACAAGAGTTTGAAGTTGTTGTTGATGAGTTTCTTGCTGGTAAATTGACAATGGATTAAGGCGTCATGCGAAGACCTTCAAATACGATTGACCAAATATAATGCTATTTTAACAGATCTCCAAGAACCTTTTCTTTTGGGTAGGAGGGGATAAGTGTATCTAAAAATACGCCAAAATGCCTGAAACTCAATATTTGTTAGAGTATCACATACAATCAAGTTCCTAAACATTCTACACTCAAACCCTACACATTTTCTGTCCCAGAAATATAATCCTGACCGTTTATGAGTGTGGTTTTGCTAGCATTAGGAGTCTAGTGCTCAAAGGTCTTTGCTGTTAAGTAACCAGGTTTTATGTATTTCCTTGAAATAAATACATTTTGAATCATACATATAGACGTATACATAAGGATATATAGGGAGAGACTTGCAAAATCGCAAAATGTCTTCACTCACATACAAAAAAAAACAATATATAAAATAAATACAGGCTATGAGTAATCTAGTGTCACAGAATATACAAGTTAATTCAGCCCAAAGAAAAGAGAAGAAATACAACAAAAGTGAAATATGTCTACATACTTTTGAGGAAGAGAGCAAAAACACAAAAGGAAAAAACAAAGATAAAGCGTTGACTAAAACTTTCTTTTTGAAGAAAAATTATGAAAAAATAAGAAAAAGCAGCCAGACAATTAAATAAAATAGAAAAGGAGGATTGACATATTGATAAGGTTATAAAACATCTTAAGTAACAAAGTTAGTTCATTTCTGTAAATCAAAGGTGCACCCACATTGAAGGTGTGCAACTTGATTTTCGAGAGTAATTTTAGGCAAAACTTTGACTATATCGTTGTAAAAACTCCCAACGTGGTACATTGCATAAAATTATTATGGATTAGGGCTTAAGCAAAAATTATTTTGGTCTATTCAAAAGAGCGTCTTAAAGAAAGTGTTCATCCTAAAGAATTTTTCTGATTTCAAATTGTAACATTGTATACTAAAAAAAAAAAAAAAAAAAAAAAAAAAAAAAAAAAAAAAAAAAAAAAAAAAAAAAAAAAAAAACACTATAGCTTTCAATTTATTTTTGTGGTTTGCATGTGCTCAGCAAAGCCAAAACTTTAATTTTATGAGTAAGATGCTCTCTGTAAACCTAGAATCCGGGGCTCCGCATCTGATGAGTCAGGAGGCATGGGATATCCTTCAGAGAAAAGGGGTGTCGGAGCATATGTTAAAAATACAAGCCTAAATGTGTTTTCAAGATGTCTGAAAACTTATTTTTGAAAATTATTTTATAATGGACACTGAACACCTAATAAAAAAAGAAAGGTGGAAAATGCCTACCTTGAATTGCACTTGAATAGGACAAGTCTTCAATAGCACTTTTTTCTTTAAGCAGTGGCGAATAAATGTTACTATTTAGCAAAGACGCTACTCTGTTAATTTAAAAAATAAAACACAATACATAATAATAGTAGACCAACATAAAATCAAGTACTAATTTTAGACACTTACAAAAATTGTCAGCAATCAGTTGCTGCAGACGACAGTAGAGTCGTGTAAGCAAGCTTTTGGGAAGGTGACGGTTAATTTAATGTAAGCTGGGCTTTTTTGTCAGCTTCACCGCTAATATTGAAGTGCATACCCCCTTACATTCCCTCAACTCCCACGCCCAGCACAGAAGACTAAATCTTGAACTATGCACTATTCCAATAGCCCCACGTATCGCGTCATTCAGTTGCATGCGATTTGAAAATGGCGCCACAGCAAACCAAAAATTGCACCCTTCGAATCGCCATTTTCGGAATCTTATACAGGAAAATCACAACCCCTCTCCTTCAGCCAGAGGGAAGTTTCGCTTGTTTGCATTGATAAAACTGACATTTCCTCTTTTTTCTTCTGCTTTTTTGTCTTTGTCCCTATCAGGCCACTGGAACATTTTGGAGAGCAGTTTAAGGGCTCGTTTAAAAGCTAATTATCGTTTTTTATATATTTGACTCGATAAAGCCGTCATAAGGGCCATAAGGTATCCTAAAAGTGCAATTTGGAGGACACTTTTGGAGTAACATAATTTCGTCAAAACCCTGGGGGAAGGCAAAGTCGGAGTCAATTTTCCCAAATCAAGTGAAAAGTAACACTGGACAATGAAAAATGAGCCATATAGTACCGTAAAGGAAAAGATATGCTAAAGAAAACTGACCCGTTTTTCTGGATGCTTGAATTATGCAGTCTTGTCTTAATTTTGACAATATTTTTG
Organism: Artemia franciscana; assembly: GCF_032884065.1. Classification (NCBI taxonomy): domain Eukaryota; kingdom Metazoa; phylum Arthropoda; class Branchiopoda; order Anostraca; family Artemiidae; genus Artemia; species Artemia franciscana. Next base: position 18,905,459 of record NC_088875.1, on the reverse strand, counting down.
AAGAAACTACATTTGAGCTGCGGGGTAAACTGGGGTCTGGGGAAAGGGGGGCAAACTGGAGTCTGGAGGAAGAAATTCTCCCCTCTTGTCCCATAGCAAATTACGTCACTTTTGGAGTGGAAAGGCTGGACCGAACACATGAACATTATAGAGAGCTAACTAACAGCTCGTTTATAAACTATTTTTGCATTTGATGTTTTTGATTAATTCGACTTAATAAGGCAATTATAAAGTCCCATATGGCACCCAAAAGTGCTTTTTGGGTTGTTTTTCCACTTTTTAAGAGAAACTCAAACAGTTCGTGGTAACGAACTGTAGTAAGGAGCGACCTGGCTCAATAGTAACCAAAACTCTAAAACACGGAATTTTTATAACAATAATTAAATCAAACGAATTGCATTTTAATGCTGATTTAAAACATATAAGTTTCATTAAGTTTAGACTTACCCATCAAAAGTTACGAGCCTGAGAATATTTGCCTTATTTTAGAAAATAGGGGAAAACACCCCCTAAAAGTCATAGAATCTTAACGAAAATCACACCATCAGATTTAGCGTATCATAGAACCATATTGTAGAAGTTTCAAGCTCCTATCTACAAAAATGTGGAATTTTGTATTTTTTGCCAGAAGGCAGATCACGGATGCGTGTTTATTTGTTTGTTTGTTTGTTTGTTTTTTTTTTGTTTTTTTTTCCAGGGGTGATCGTATTGACCCTGTGGTCCTAGAATCTTACAAGAGGGCTCATTCTAACGGAAATGAAAAGTTCTAGTGCCCTTTTTCGGTGACCAAAAAATTGGATGGCACCTAGGCCCCCTCCCACGCTAATTATTTTACCAAAGTCACCGGATCAAAATTCTGAGATAGGCATTTTATTCAGCGTAGTCGGAAAACCTTATAACTATATCTTTGGGGACGACTTACTCCCCCAAAGTCCCCGTGGGAGGGGCTACAAGTTACAAACTTTGACCAGTGCTTACATATAGTAATGGTTATTTGGAAGTGTACAGACGTTTCCAGGGGAATTTTTGGTTTGGGGGGGTTGAAAAGAAGGGGATATGTTAGGGGAACTTTCCTTGGAGGAATTTACCATGGGGAAAGAAAATGTCCATGAAGGGAGCGCAGGGTTTTCTAGCATTATTTTAAAAAAAAACAATGAAAAAATAAATATGAAAAAGTTTTTTCAACTGAAAGTAAAGAGCAGAATTAAAACCACTTAAAACGAACAGAAATTATTACGCATATGATGGGCTCACCTCCTCCTAATACCTCGCTTTTTACGCTAAAGTATTTTTAGTAATTTCAACTATTTATTCTACGGCTTTTGTGATTCAGGGGTCATTCTTAAGACATTGGGACAAAAATTTAAGCTTTAGTTTAAAAAGCGAGGTACTGACGAGGGGGTGAACCCCCCTCATATACGTAATAAAAACATGAGAATACAGAAGTTTATTATGTAAGCTAATTTATAAGTTACGTATATCTTTTACTAATAAAAACATTCGTAAAGAATTAAAAGTTCTAGTTGTCTCTCTAAGTAACCAAAAAACCGGAGGGCAACTAAGCCTCCTCCCCCGCTCCTTTTTTTTCAAAATCGTTTGATCAAAACTATGAGAAAGCCATTTATCTAAAAAAAATATGCAAATTTCGTTTTAATTATTCATCTGCGGAGAGCCAAAATCAAAACATGCATTAATTCAAAAACGTTCAGAAGTTAAATAAAAAAAAACAAGTTTTTTTAATGGAAAGTAATTAGCGACATTAAAACTTAAAACGAACAGAAATTACTTCGTTAGGCTGCTTCCTCATCAACCCCCTGCTCTTTACGGTAAAGTTTTTTACTGTTTTAAAAAGTAGAGCTAAGAGAAAGAGTCAAACTTTAACGTAAAGAGCGGGGTGTTGATGAGGAAGCAGGCCCTTTCACATGCGAAGTAATTTCTGTTCGTTTTAAGTTTTAATGCCGCTCCTTACTTTCCGTTAAAAAAACTTGCTTTTTTTATGTAATAACAAAACAGAGCATTGTTCAATGAAAAACCACGGAGACAAATTTCCTTCTTGAAAATTCCTCGCCCCTGTTGAAATTCTTCTCCACCAAATATCTACTCCCTGGAAACATTTTCCACATTTAAAATAACGATCGTATTTTAATTTAAAAGTATTCGACAAATAAAGTTAGAATTATTAACTTACCCATCAGGCATTGCTTGATAAAGAATATCCAGAGAACTGAATAATTCTCGGCAGCATTTCAGCAGAAGCCTTGAATTAATCTAAAAATTAACAGGAATACCAATCGAAGGGGGAAAATTGAAGCCTAGAATTTGAAAATTACTTTCCCTTTTGTATCTTTGCTTAAAACAAAACTAAATATATAAAAATTTCTCAAAAGTTTTTTCTTATGTGGATTAGGGTATGGGAGATATACATTTTCGGAGAGGGGTAGGTACCCTGAATACCGTTTATGTCTAAAACGCTCTTTACTAAGCAAAGGTCGGCACCCTAGTACTTTGTTTTAATACTGATAACAATGCAAAAAGAATATAGGTTGATACCGCTTATATGTACATACAAAATTTTCAAATGTGAGAAAAATATACATATATTTTCAAATGTGAAATTTGACAAATTTTGACAAATTTTCAAATGTGAGAAAAATATACATATATTGTTCGCATCCACTTTATCCTACTCGCAGCAGATATTTCATTCAGAATTCTGATCCAGAGATAAATGTCCCTCAAGTAGCATTAGCATTGCGTTAAATGCGACTAGTTTCATGTACAATCCTTATTATATTTCTGTCAATCCTTTTTGTGGAGTTGGTTAAAAGAAAGATATAGAAAAGCGAAAATAACGAGAAGTCGGCATGATCTAGGCAACTCATGTCGGCAACTCTATATTTATTGGTTAGTATATGAATCCAAAACGTTAAGAATAGGGCGTTACCAGCGCTCATAAGGCATTTCAATCATGATAAGAGAATTTGGAGCAGTATTGGAGTTTCAATTAGAAATTGGAAGTTAAAATTAAAACTGTTATAAGATTCTTGGGGTAGATCCCTTCCTTACGCTCTGCTGACTTCCATGATCAAACTGCACCCGATATGACCTATTATAGTACGAAGATTATTCTAAAAAGCACTAAGTCTTCTTTTTTTTCAATGATTCACTTTTCTTTTTCATATAGTAAATTATATTAATTGATGAACAAATTAAAGACCCCTCTTGACTGCTGGATCACTTGGGTCTTATAATATATTCACTGTACTACCTTCTTATTTTCAGTGATTTCATTTCTGTTATATTTGCAGATATGCTGGGTAAATTCGTATCCACTTTCGAAAGTTTTAAAACAAAAAAATCTAGTCTTGAACTGTTAGATTTTAAGGAGTAAAAGGACCTTAAATATCAGGGGGGGGGGGAATTTGTCCCAAGCAAACGTTGAAAAACAGAAAGTATAGAACATTTTTGTAATTTTGTCATCAGCTAGGTTCACCTATTCTTTTGATGATGAGGCTTTGGGATCGATGATGCCGAATCAGAAGTTTCTAAAGCAGTATATTTGATAATTTCAAACATATTAGAAAGTAAAATGGATCCCTGTTTTTGTTTTTTTATTGTTTATTAAAAACGAGCATGGATTAATTTACTTAAAAAACTATGTGCTGGAAGTAAAGAGCAAAGTTGAAATTTAAAACGAGCAATAGTTTCGAAACTACTTAATAAATTATTAGTTTTTCCAAATAATTGTGGAAGAGGAGAGGGACTGCCCCTCCTTGCCTCCCTCTCCCAAGCTACATTTATGGCTATGTCTATCAACTTTTTCTGACGTCGTGTGCCGAGGTACTTGAAGCTTGTAGAGATGGATTGCATTGTCTCATTATACAGTAGGTTTCATAAACATTGGAAGGAAAAAAATTTAGAATGTCATAGATCTGTCTGTAATTATAATAAGAGTGATTAAATAGTGAGTATTTTTATGACTAAAACAAATTTATCATTTAAAAAATATAATTGTTTGTTTAGTTGTTTGAAGGATTTATGCCAAAAAATCAGTGATGGTTTCGCATCTTCCCGGATTTGAAGAAAGGCCACAAACAAAGAGGTTAAAACGAGAAGATAACAGCGAAAGAAAATACCTATAATGTGATGAATGAAGCTCTAAACGAAGGATGTGTGAAGTCATGATAACAAGCGAGCGAAATGTAACGGCCCAAGGTCGTTTGTGAAAGCCAAAGCACTGAGTAGTTGGAGGGAGGCAACGAATTGCCCTCTAAACCAGTTTTTCCTAGCCAAAAGGCCTACGAAGCCGATAATTTGGCTAGGAATGTAATGATGTTCACATTTTATAGAATGAAACTGTTAAGTGTCAGTAAATCATAAAAACTAAGACAGTAAAAGAAATCTTTTGTAAATTTGGCGAAATTGACATAATTCTGGTTTCTAAGGTCGTCTCGCATTAAAAGCTAAATCATTATTTTAATGTTATCTATGTTCAAGATGAAGAATATGCCGGTGCTGTTCCTTTTACTGACAGTAGACCACTCAGTTATTTTCCGCCTTAAAATCCTTTTAAATACACAAATCGTTAACCCAAATACTTAGAATTAAATGATCAACTATAATAATGAATTGTAATTTTACTAAGGAGGTTGGGGAGGGGGGTTAGACTTGAAATTTCCCCCAAAGTCTCAAGATTTTTCTCTGATTTTCTAAATCATTTTTCAAATAGCTCCCATATGTTTGCACTTTTCTCAAAGTTGAACTGCATCTTCTGAAATAAAGTAAGTCGTGGAAAAAAGGGAGACCTGCGGGTGGTTCTCTGACTTGGGTACAGTTTTCTGTTGTTTGGTTTTCACATTAACTTAAACAAAACTCCTCACTCTGACTCTGAAACTCTAAATCTTCTCTAAAGCAATTTTCAGTGGGTGTATTTTCATAGAATCTTATTCGATAATGCCACTGTTTAAGCATTTAAGATTACTTGCATAGTCTTGCGTTTTGAACTGTAGTGTTTTCAATGCTAAAAATATCTTTATTGTGAAAATTAAGGCTATTTTGAGATATTCATTTGCACATATCCATATTTCTTAGAATCAACGATGTAACCTAAAACCATCTTAACCAATCAAAATCGTACTTATTTCTTTTACAACATTAAATAAAAAAAAATTTTAAGTGAAAGTAAGGAGCGACATTAAAACTTAAAACGAACAGAAAATACTCCATATTTGAAAGAGGCTTTTCCTCCTCAACGCCCAGCTCTTTACGCTAATTTTGATGGTTTAAAATCAGCATTAAAATGCGATTGTTTTGATGTAACTATTGGTATCAAAATTTATTTTTTTACAGTTTCGGTTACTATTGAGCCAGGTCGCTCCTAACTACAGTTCGTTATCACGAACTGTTTGATACGAATTCAGGCACGCAGATCTTTGTATACTTCCTAAGCAGTGCCCAAAGAATATTGAAAACTCAATCGAAGGGAATCTCTGATGGTTTTAGATGGAATAATGAAGTCGCCGATAGTGCAGTCTACCAAGCAGGACCAGAAAAATATAAAACAAGCTGAAAACAAATTAGATTTTTATTTAAAGAGAATTGGTTTTGATGCATATCCCAGAAGGTAATAAACAAAATATAGTCAAGTAAAAATAGAAGAGCAAAAGTAATAAAAAAAACAGGCATAGAAGTGTAAATCTCTTTTTTTTAGAATAAGAGATTTACAAATTACAATAAAATTACGATTTTATGTTTAGTGTTTCTTTTAATTTCAGAATTTTTTTTTCTTTTTTACCTGGAGCTGTACTGGGAGCCCCTAAAATATGTCTTATAACAGCGACAAACCTCCACATAAGACAAAAACTGTTTGTCTAAAATGAAGAACTGGATAAAGCAAATGGATACAAAAAAAAACAGCAGCAAGCAATGTAGAAACAAACATAATAAGTATGCATACATCAGCCATAAAAGTAAGAAGACGTAAATCGAATATGGTCTTTATTTTCTTTTTTTCCTTTCTTCTCTTTTTCTCTTAATGTCTTCTTCTATGATTTCTCATATACTACCGTTTTTGGCCTCTTTTACTATCTTGTCGCTTTTCATTGACTTCTTATTTTTTTTTGGGGGGGGGGCAAGGACGTTTTTAAACCACAAATGAATAAGCGATATTTTATTGGGGAGGGTAATTTTCCATGATTTCCGACTCAAATATGTTTTTTCTGCGTAGAAATGTAATTCGACTTGCTTCTCACCAAATTGAAGGGCCTACCCCCTTCCTAGAAAAAGAGCTAGCTTTTTAGTGACTTATCAAGGTAAATACATTTTAACCGTCATTTTTGTACCTAATGGTCGTGTTAGCTTTTAATTAATACTGAAATTCTACGTAATTCAGGTCTTGGGAATTTGTGTCTTCGTCTCTTGATAATATAGAATCCAATCAATTAAAATGCCAAATATAATTGGCCCCATTTAACGGCTGGAACATTAAATGTAGTTAAATAAAGTTATTATTAAGTATTTTGTGGCACATTTGGCGCGCCCAGTGTACCCATATACTTTTAACTTGTTTGATTACTTATTTTATGCATCTTCTGAACCGTTTCCTTCAGGCGGAAATAGAAAAATTGATTTGTTGATTCCTTCAGGTAAATTGTTTAATGAAATCGATATATATTTTAATTGAATAAGTCTCCTGATGAATCTCCTTGATGAATGTGGGTACTTTTGTATTATACGAGAAACAGTCGAGAATTTAAATCACGAATAACGCGAGCATTGGACAAGAAACTGGTCAAGCAACTTCTTTATACCAGACAATTACTTTTGGCTCGGCTAGAAAATACATTGTAGATATATTTTAAGTATTTAGTTGGTATTTTGGTTAAGTTATGTTAGAATAAGTTTGTTTAGGTTACGCATTTAATATGTGCTGTGCTTAACCCCCACTCCCCCTAATATGCAAATATATAGCCCAAATTTTTTTTCTTAACTATTATACTTTCATCATAATCTTATTTTATCTCATTAGCATTAACCAAACTTCACTTCTTCAGTGTTTCTCGTATAATACTTAAGTACCTGGATGTGTAACACAATATAAAACAGTATATTCTGAGTAATATTTTTTGCCATCATGTTTGTCTTAGGGTTTTTTTTAGTAAAACATAAAATCGCAAAGAAAGGAAGAAAACGAGGACAATAAGCAGCCAGTAAAAAAGATAAAAAATTCTGCAAATATTTCAGTCAAGACCTCCTTTTTTGTGTTTATTAACCGGCCAAAAACACTTTTTCAGATGGTAAACCAACACACTAAAAACATAATTTGGGCAGTTAAACATACCAAAATCATTTGTAAAGTAGAAATCATATCCAATCCCATCATTGCTACTGAAGATTACCTTACCTTAGTTTCTCCTGTACTTCCAGAGGCAAACAGCGTTTCAGTAAAGAGCCTGCATTCGTCTCATGATTGCGCAGCACCGTAAATATCTGCCCTCTCTGGGGTTGCGGTTGTGTTCGTGGTACGCCTCTCTTTTTCGTATGCTTTTTTTTGAAGTGTGTTTTTTTTTTGCCTTCCCAATCGTGTTATGCCCTTTGATTGCGACTGGAAAAGGATGTTGGGCAATCTAGGTGCTGACATACAAATCACACGGCTTAGGTATCACCATCTTTCTTGTCAGATTACCTTAGATATGTCTGTCTGATTTCCGAATTGGCAAATTTTCATCTTGGTTATTTTTCTGTCCAGTTACTTTTTACATCCTTTGCAGGCAGCTGTTTAAATTAGCTCATCTGTGATGTTTCTCTAGAGAATGGATCCGCACCAGGCAATTAATTGTTCTCTAGTTGGTGCATCCTCGCTGACACGCAGGCCTGGAAATAGATAGTCTAGGATTTTTGGTGGGACATCCTTCCTTCGTGTCCTTAGGATTGGTCAAAAGTTTGTAGTGGCCTTTCCGACAATTTCTTTGGTTAGGCAGTAGACAGCCTTCTTGTTGCCTTCATCAGGCTTCTTATACATGTCTGGTTTTCTCATTTGTCTCTTGTCTTACCTTGTGCTATTTTTTACTTGTTTGTTGGTTGCTCTGCATGGTATGGTCATCATGATTATGACGGAAGGATTACTATTGAGGACGCTTTATTTTAGTTTCTCGCCTTTTATTTTATAAGGTGTCGTGTTTTCTGTGGTGTCCACTGTCCTCCTAGGGGTTTTTTAAAGCTGGGAACCTCTTCAGCAGCATCTGTGTAGTTAGATGCTTTTTCAATCTTATTCAGTATCAAATGGCAAATCGGTAACTGCCTTGAACCCGTTCGAAAGTTACCTGACGACTTGGTTTCTAACTTCTTTGTCCCTGACTTTTTCCACCTCAAAGTTTCTCTGGGGTTCTGTTTGCTGTCGTGGTCTACTGGAGCGGTATTCCAACTTGATAATGACCATTTTAGGGTCAAACCATTACAAGTTGATAGTCTGACCCTACATCAGCGATTTTATAACTTCACCACTCTCCTAAGCTATTTCTCCACATTCTACAAATCAGAGAGTGATTGATGGGGTTCTTAAAAGTTCTATTACGAGAACCATTGACAGGTCCGTCAAATTTGCTCTTTATTTTGAGCAGATATTTCTTTTTTTAAATCCATACTCATTTTTTAACATAAGGAAAGCTAGAAAAATAGCAGTTCATTACACTTTATAATAATAATAATTTAATAATTTATTTCTGACTCACTAATGTGGTGATAAAGTGGAGTAACAAAAACAAAAGAAAAAAGAACGCATACAAAAAAAGGAAAAAGCTTTTCTATGATAACATTAAATATAAAGAGCAAGAAATGCAAATCAGAACAATCGCACGAGAAGATGAAAAGGACCTAACCGTGTGCAATCCTCTTCTTTTAACTTGGAGTGCAACTTATTATAAGACGTCATTAAGCATTCAAATGACTCTATAGTTTTTATCAAACAGTTCGTGGTAAAGAACTGTAGTAAGGAGCGACCCGGCTCAATACTAATCGGAACTAAACGACGGATTTTGATACCATTATATACATCAAAAGACTTGGATTTTTGTGCTGATTTTAAACATATAAGTTTCATCAAATTTAGTCTTATACATCAAAAGTTACGAGCCTGAGAAAATTTGCTCTATTTTCGAAAAAAGGGGAAACGTCCCCTAAACTTCATAGAATCTTTTTGAAAATCACGCCATCAGATTCAGCGTTTCAGAAAACTCTACTGTAGAAGTTTCAAGCTCGTATTTGAAAAAATGTGGAATCTTATATTTTTTGCCGGAAGAAATATCACGGATGCGTGTTTATTTGTTTTTGTTTTTTGTTTTTTCCAGGGGTGATGGTAAAATTGGATCGCAGCTAGGCCCCGAATCCACTCTCATTTTTTTTCCAAAGTCATTGGATCAAAATTTCAAGATGTCCATTTTGTTCAGCATAGTCCAAAAATCCAATAACTATGGCTTTGAGGTTAACTTAATCCACTACAGTCCCCGGGGAGGGGCTGCAAGTTATGAACTTTGCCCATTGTTTACATATAGTATTGGTTATTGGGAAGTATACAGAAATTTTCAGGGGGTATTTTTTGGTGGTGGGGAGGGGGTTACTTGAGTGAATCTTTCCATGGAGGAGTTTATCATAGGGGAAGAGATATGCCATGAAGGATTCACCGGATTCTCCAGTATTATTTTAAAAAACAATGAGAAATTAAATAAAAAACAAGTTTTTTCAAAAGGAGTAGCATTTAAACTTAAAACGAGCAGAAATTATTATGCATAAGAGGGAATTTGCCCCTTCCTCAATACCTCGCTCTCTACGCTGAAGTATTTTTAGTAGTTTCAAAAGAGCTATAAAATTTAATTATACGGCCTCTGTGATTCAGGGGTCATTCTTAAAGAATGGAACAAAATTTGAACTTTAGTATAAAGAGCGAGGTATTGACGAAGGGGTGAACCCCCTCAAATATATACTAAAAATATACAAATATAGAAGTTTGATGTGTAAGTTAATTTGTAAGTTACGTACATTTATTACTAATAAAAATATTAATAAAATAAAATTAAAAGTTATAATTGACTTTTAAGTAACCAAAGAAATTGTAGGGCAACTAAGGCCCATCCCCCGTCCCTTTTTCTCAAAATCGTCCAATCAAAACTTTAAGAAAGCTATTTATGCAAAAAAAGTAGAATTAAAATGCAAATTTCGTTTTAATTATTCATTTACGGTGAGCCAAAATCAAAACATGTGTTCATTCAAAACATTCAGAAATTAAATAAAAAAAAAACAAGTCTTTTTCAACAGAAAGTAAGAAGCAACATTAAAACTTAGAACGAACAGAAATTATTATTTATATGAAGGCTTTCGTCCCCTCCTTAGTACCTTGCTCTTTACGCTAAAGTATTTTCAGTAATTTCAAAAGAGCTATTTATTCCAATTAAACGGCCTTTATGATTCAGGAATGGTTCTTAAAGAATTGGAACAAAATAAAACTTTAGTTTAGAGAGCGAGGTATTGACGAGGGGGCAAACCCCCTCATATACGTACTAAAAGTATATAAATATAGAAGTTCGTTACGTAAGTTAATTTGTAAGTTACATATAGTTGTTACTAATAAAAACTTTCGTAAATAAAATTATTTTATAGTGGCCTTTTTAACTGAATTAAATAAAAAAACAAGTTTTTTTTTAACTGAAAGTAAGGAGCGACAATAAAACTTAAAACGAACAGAAATTACCCTGTATATGAAAGGGACTGTTCCCTCCTCAACGCCCCGCTCTTTGCGCTAAAGTTTGACTCTTTCATTCAACTCTACTTTTTAAAACAGTAAAAACTTTACCGTAAAGAGCGGGGCGTTGAGGAGGGAATAGCCCCTTTCATATACGGGGTAATTTCTGTTCGTTTTAAGTTTTAATGTCGCTCCTTACTTTCAGTTAAAAAAAAAACTTGTTTTTTTTATTTAATTTCAGAACGTTTTGATTTCGGCTCTCCACAGATGAATAATTAAAACAAAATTTGCGTATTTATTTTTTTGGCTAAATGGCTGTCTCATAGTTATGATCGAACGATTTTGAGAAAAAAGGAGTGGGGGAGGAGGCCCAGTTGCCCTCCAGTTTTTTGGTTACTTAAAAAGGCAACTAGAACTTTTAGTTTTTTACGAACGTTTTCCTTGGTAAAAGATATACGTAACTTACGGATCAGCTTACGTAACGAACTTCTATATTCGTTTGTTTTTATTACGTATATGAGGGGGTTCACCCCCTCGTCAATACCTTGCTCTTTACACTGAAGCTTAAATTTTGTCCTAATTCCTTAAGAATAACCCCTGAATCACAAAGGCCGTAGAATAAATATTTGAAATTACTGAAACTACTTTAGCATAAAGAATGAGGCATTAGGAGGAAGTGAACCCCTTATATGCGTAATATTTTCTGTTCTTTTTAGGTTTTAATGCTGCTCCTTACTTTCAGTTGAAAAAACTTTTTCATATTTATTTTTTTATTTTTTTTTTTAATAATGCTAGAAAATCCTGCGCCCCTTCATGGAATTTTTTTTCACCATGACAAATTCCTCCATGGAAAGTTTCCCCCAGATAACCTCCTCTTCTCAACCCCTCCTCCCAACAAAAAATTCCTCCTTAAAACGTTTGTACACTTCCCAATAACCATTACTATGTGCAAACACTGGTCAAACTTTTTAGATTGCAGCCCCTCCCATGGGGATTTTGGGGGAGTAAGTCGTCCCCAAAGACATAGTTATAAGGTTTTTCGACTATTTTGAATAAAATGGCTATCTCAGAATTTTGATCCGATGACTTTGGGAAAAATGAACGTGGGAGGGGACCTAGGTGCCCTCCATTTTTTGGTCACCTAAAAAGGGCACTAGAACTTTATATTTCCGTTCGAATGAACCCTCTGGCAAAATTATAGGACCACTGGGTCGATACGATCACCCCTTGGAAAAAAACACACAAATAAACACGGATCCCTGATCTCTCTTCTCGCAAAAAATACATACTTCCACATTTTGTAGATAGGAGCTTGAAACTTGTACAGTAGGGTTCTCTGATACGCTGAATCTGATGGTGTGATTTTCGATCTGCGAAATCTGATGCAAATGATGGTAAATGAATATGATGGCAAATTTTCTCAGGCTTGTAACTTCTGATGGGTAAGTTTAAACTTGATGAAACTTATATATTTAAAATCAGCATTAAAATGCAATTCTTTTGATGCAACTATTGGTATAAACATTTCGTTTTTTATAGTTTTGGTTTCTATTGAGCCGGGTCACTCCTTACTACAGTTCGTTACCACAAACTGTTTGACCAAAAAATAGAGGGCAACTCTGCCTCCTCCCCTGCCCTCTTTTTTTCTCAGAACTGTCCGATCAAAACTATGAGAAAGCTGTTTAGCCAAAAAAAAGTAAAAAAGAAAGAAATAAAGAAAGTTTATTTGAGCCCTACGGCCATACACAACATGATTTAATAATACAACTCTGCACAGAACACACACTCAATATAAAACAATACTTATTTTCATTCACTCTGGCTCGACTGAGCCTCTCCCGCCTTTTCCACATATCGTGCCATTTTGCATATGGTTCCAGGCATCGAAGACCTCAGGATATCAGAAAGCAGCACCAACCGATGGTCCCCCCAAATAAAATTGATATACAAATTTCGTTTTAATTATTCATGGACGTTGAGCCAAAATCAAAACCTGGATTAATTTTAAAACATTCAGAAATAAAATTAAAAAAACAGGATTCTTTTAACTTAAAGTAAAGAGCGACATTAAAACTTAACACGAACAGAAATTATCCCGTATATGGAAGTTGTACCGCTCTTTACGCTAAAGTTTGGACTTTTTCTGACAACTCTACTTTCAAAACAATAAATAACTTCACCGTAAAGAGCGGGGCGTTGACGAGGGACAGCCCTTTTCATGTACGGAATAATTTCTGTTTATTTTAAATTTTAATGTAGTTCTTTACTTTCAGCTAAAAATAACTTCTTTTTTTTTATTGAATACCAACAAGGTAGATACAAAAGATATTTACAATAACGGAAATACAAAGCTCTAATATCTTGCATATCACTAGCATTAAAAAATGGGCGCAAACGGTAAACCTGATTGAAAAAGAATGGAATGGTCACAATATGTTGAATAGAGTTTAGTCAAGACCTTAAGAGATGTCGGCCACGATGTGGATCAACTTTAGCATAGCCTACCTTAAGCTTATTCTTAATATCTGTGAGTGCACCAGCACGGATAGCTGAAACAGAAGACCAGATACTAATCTCAAGCCAACTTAACGCAGGAACCAGCCTAACTGTAAAAGCTTAATGTGAAAGGTGTTCCACATCAATATATTTCCAGAGATACTGGATTTGAAACCTTAGCAAACAGTTCCTGGTAACAAACTGTAAGTAAGGAGTGACCCGCCTCAATAATAACCGGAACTCTAAAAATCCGAATTTTTATGCTAAGAGATACATTAAAAGAATTGTATTTTTATACTGATTTGAAATATACAAGTCTCATCAAGTTTAATCCTACTAATCAAAAGTTACGGGCCAGGATTGATTTGTCGTATTTAAAAAAAGGGGGAAAACATCCCCTAAAAGTCGTTGAATCTCAATGAAATCTCACCATCAGATTCAGCGTATCCGAGCACCTTACTATAGACGTTTCAAGCTCCTATCTACAAAAATGTGGAATGTTGAATTTTTTGCCAGAAGAAAGATCACGGACGCGTGTTTATTTATTGTTTTTTTCCCTGGGGTGATCGTATCGACCCAGTGGTCCTGTAATGTTGCGACAGGGCTCATTCGAACGGAAATTAAAATTTCTAGTGCCCTTTTTAAGTAGCCAAAAAATTGGAGGGCAACTAGGCCCCCTCCAACGCTCACTTTTTCCCAAAGTCACCGAATCAAAATTTTGATATAGCCATTTTCTTCAGCGTTGTCAAAAAATCTAATGACTATGTCCTTGACGACGACTTAAACTCCCACAGTCCCTGGGGGAAGGGCTGCAAGTAATGGACTTTACCCACTGTTTACATATAGCATTGGTTATTGGGAAGCATACAAGATGTTTTCAGTGGGGGGGGGCTTATGGAGGGGGGGTCGAAAGAATAAGGTTACGTGGGAGGATTTTTCCATGGAGGAATTTTTCATGGAGAAGGGAATCTTCCTTGAAGTGGGCGCTGAATTTCCCGGCATCATTTAAAAAACGATAAGAAATTAAATAAAAAACAAGTTTTTTCAACTGAAAGTAAGAAGCAACAATTAAACTTGAAAGAAACACAAATTATTGCATATATGAGGGGGTGCACCCCCTCGTCAATACCTTGCTCCTTATGCTAAAACTTTTTTAGTACTTTAAACAGAGCTATTTATTCTAATTGAATGTCCAATGTGATTCAGGGGTCGTTCTTAAAGAACTGGAACAAAATTCAAACTTTAGCGTAAAGAGTAAGGTATTGACGAGGGGGCGCATCCCCTCATATACATAATAATTTCTTTTCGTTTTAAGTTTTAATGATGCTCCTTACTTTCAGTCGAAAAACATGCTTTTTTTTATTTAACCATCAAGTAAAAATGTAAGCTTTGTTAATGCTAAAATTGAAAAATGTTCTATGCTTCTTGTTTCACCACATTTGCTCGGGTCAATTTTTTTCCTGATATTTAAGGTGCTTTTACCTCCTAAAATATACCAGTTCAAGATTAGACTCTCTGAAAGTCTTAAAACTTTCAAAAGTGGAAATGAAAATAACCTCTACATCTGCAAATAGGACTGAAATTGAATCTTTGAAGAATAAGAAGGGAGATATACAGTGAATATAATTTCCTACATGAATAAGAAAATAAGACTTAGTGCTTTTTATAATGATGTTTGCACTATAATGAGAGAGGTCAAATCGGTCGCAGTTTGGCCATGGAATATCGTAGAGGGAGATCCGCTTCATGGATCATTTATTTGTTTTAATTTTTATTTCCAGTATTTAATTGAAACTCGGATTGTCTTATTTGTCATTAAAATGCCTAATAAGCGCTGATAACGTCCTACTCCTTGCGTTTTGGATTCACATATTAACGCATAAATATTGAACCACCTCTATGTTCACTACCACGCTGACATCTTGCTATTTTGCTTTTTTAAGTATTTCTTTTTACCAGCTCGAAAAAAGATCCAACATAAATGTGCTAAAAATTATGGCTAAAATTAGTCGCACTTGACACAAAATCAGCGCTACTTGTGAAACATTTGTCTTTTCATCAGCATGCTCTACGAAATGTCTGCTGAGAATAGAATAAAGTGAATTTAAACAAAATACCTATATTAATCTCACAATTTAGAAAATTTTATGTGTACGTATAAGTGATACCAACACATTCTCTTTTATTATTGTTGTCAGTTTTATCATGCAGCACTAGGAGACCGTGCTTTTCTTTTGAAGGGAATTATGAACATAAAAACGATATTTGGTGTAACCCCCTCTGGAAATGTATGCCCCCCCCCCCCTTATCCTGATTTACACAAGAAAAATTTATTTTGTAATTTTTATAGAACTTTTTTTTTGTTTCTTTTTAAAGATGCAAAGGGGAAGGTCAAGTCAATTTTCTCTTCCAATAGGTGTCCCTGGCAATTTTCAATTAATTTACGGTTTCTGCCACAATGATGCCAAGAATTGCTCAGAATTTTAAAAATTGTTTGTTTATTATTCAATTAAAATCAAGTTACCATCAAGCCATTGGCAAATTGGAGACAAAGCCAAGACAGGTAGTCTGAGTGAGAGGCAAATCTGGCATAATCCTTTCTGAGGATTGTATAAAAAATGATGTCATTTTCACTTGTTAATAGATATTGTCTATCATCCATCCATCCATCCTAAGGTAGAACTAATGTAGATGGCCACAGAACTATGGAATGAGGGAGATTTTCTGTTCAACTCATGACGGACTATCGAATCAAAATGAAGTTGCCATCAAACCATTGGCCAATTGGGGACAAAGCCAAAACAGTTAGTCTGAGTGAGAGGCAGAGCAGGCATAAGCCTTTTCAGGATTGTTTGGATATTCTTTGTCAAACAATGCCCAACGGATAAGTTAATTATTCTTACTTTAAATTTCGGATACTTTCAAATTCAAAATACGGTTGCTATTTAAATGTGGGGAATATGTCTCAATGTGAAGTTTCAAAATCTATGGCAATATTATGGCTTATCCAGTATCTTTACTTAGACAGCACTATTGCGCTGCCTATAATTTTTGTTTCAGCTTTATGTGGCCCGCTGATATTAATACCATTTATTAATATAAATTGGTGAACCCACAAACAAATAAATTTCATAAAAAATCAAAAGTAATATTTCAATAAATCACGTATATTATAAGTTTAATACAACAAAATAAATTATTCGGAGTCAAATTCTATTCAAAATTGCAAGCAAATGAAAAGTACGATACCTGGGGCTATTAGAATAGAGCTTGGTGTAGTTATGAGATTGAGCATCCTGTGCTGGACGTGGGGGCTAGGGAAAATGGAGGGATGATATGTACTCCAGTATTAGTGGCGAATCTGGCTGACAAAACTGCGTGTTTATTAAATAGTTACTTTTCTTCGCTACTGCTTGAATAGCACCTATTTCAATAGAACCCCTCTGCACGCCCCACCTACCCCAATAAAAATACTGTAACTACGCCCCTGACACCCGAAGATGCTAAAGATTACGAAAAAAGCCAGAAAAATATAAATGAAGAAAAGAGAAATAAACACTATTCCTAGTTAAATAGCACTACCGTTGTTGATAAAATTCTACCAAAGCCCAATTAGTTTTAAGTTGCTTGAGCAGACTGATGTATATTGTTTTCTGCAGACATGCTTTCAGTGTTCTCCAAACAGATGTCTCCAAATAAACTTCAGTGTCCTAACGTTACGCCGGCAAATCTACAACTTCATCGAACAGAATAGATTGCTTTGCAGAGAGATGATTCCTTGGGTATTTTTAAATCCTTCTGCGTCTTAACGGAAGCCGAAAGAATTAAATATGGTTGAATTCCAAAAACATAAAGGAAATACTTTTAACACTTTAAAAGGCCGGATCGCCAATTACCCATCTCAAACTAGAGTAATAAAAGTACACAAGAAGTAAGTATTGTTGCAACAGTCCAAAAGTGTAACTTTTTCGAGATTATCATGTGCTTGCTATTCAGAATTTTTATGTGGGCCTTTCTACTTACCCCCATCAGCCCGTTGAAGAAGGGTTAGTGTCTACTATCTTTATTACCTACTGCACCAAATACCGTAGGCCTATAAAAGACCTACTGTGCCTTTTTCACAAAAGTGTGGCTTAAATAGCAAAAGTGTAAAAGTAATCATAAAAAAATAAAAAGCATTAAAAAGGAAACTAAATAGCGCAACAAAAATTTAACTTACTTTTACTCCCATAGATTGTCTTCTCAGATACGATGAATTTGGTTATGAATTTCTTAGCTGAGTAAGACAAGGAATGGACCAGTTTATCAAAAAAGAATACTGCCCATAAAAATTCCTAAAATAAAAAGTGATCCAAATTTTAAGCTCTACGGATCATCATTCAAATATCTAGGGCGGACTTCATTTAATTTCCTTTTTAAAATCATTTATTTTCCTTTTTCAGCTAGCTCAATCTCAGGATCTTCCCTGCTTGTGAATTGTAGGCAAATTTCGTCACATAAGATCAATCACTGATCAGGCTCATCGATAAATAATATTATTTAAGAGGTGATGGAATGATAATTGAATTCAATGAAAACTTGTTTTAGACCATACATTCAAAATTTTTACGATACGTCTTTCTATTTAGTTGGTTTTATAGAAAGTAACCATCTCGCAAGATTTCTAAGTATAATGGTTCTTCCTTTGATTTATTAGGCTTAGTGGCAAAACCGACGAATTTTAACTTGATAAACTGGTTTTCGAAGGAGACTCAACTTGCCATCTAATATTTAAAATTATCAATATAATTAATAGATGACAGTCTCAGATATAGCCGTCAAAATTATTTTTACACCGTTATCATCATCTCACTAAAGCTAAAGTGACAGAATTTTAAAATATGGATTACTTTTATGAAACATGTCTTTATTAAGAGTGTATCATAAGTATTGGTTTATATCAGTCTTAAAGGACATATAATTCTGTAAGTAGACTTTGTATTTTCTAGGACTGGTTTATTGTTGATTGACTCATAGGTGATAGGCATAGCCTAGTCCTTGCTTTTTTATGGTAGCCTATGCTATTTCAAATCCAGGTAACAGTCTAGAAGCTTTACTAGTAAAATTCTAGTTGATTGACTTCTTGCTATCTCAGAAAGGGGTTAGGTTAGGAAAATGAAACTTTCAGGGATGGGTCTACAGGCTAAAGTATGTCCTGGGAAGGTATTTTGAAGTACCTATCTCCACTCCTTCTTCCTCTAGAGGGCCCTGACCTTTGATGACCTTCAAAAATATGTGTGTTTTAAAAGTGAAACCATACAAAATAGATCTTCTGCTTGAATAAAGTTCAACAAAATTGTTTTCAGCTTCACAACTTTGCTCAATCCCAATTTACAAGGTTTTAAAGATATGCAAATACATCTCCTAAATTTTGAAAAAAAACATTGATAGGGCTCAGAATTCTACTCAAACAACAGGAATTGCATTTTCAGAACTAAAGGCAAAGAAAAGCAACTGGTAACAGAAAATCAAGGTAAAATGTTGTTTTGTCAAAATTTACCTATCATGTAGCTGAATTTCAGGACTCTCTAGAGGGGGATAGAGTGGAGATGGGTACTTTAAAGTACCTTCCTGGGGTATACTTTAGCCTGCAGACCCATCCCTGAAAGTTTCATTTTCCTAACCTAACACCTTTCCGAGATAGCAAGAAGTCACTCAACTAGCATTTTACCATGTCACTATTAGTAAATGAAAAGTAATACCATTAGACTCCTTATTTTATGCTCTTTCCAAATATGGTCACTTTTCTGATAATCCCCCCCTCTGATTGCCCCACATATAGATTAGCTCAGCAAAGGCAGAGGAGTTTATATTACTGCCCCTGAAATCAGGGGAAAATTTGCTATAGAGCAGGGGGCTACTGCCCCCATACCTCAATTTGCCATTCCAGTAGGTCTAGACCTGTCAAGTAGGAAGTTTTCTAAGACATAGAAATATGAAGAGGGTTAACACAGTAGTTTGGCAATACCTTCTTAAAGTGTGTTTTTGACCCTGGATTCATTATTAAAAGTTTCATTTTCCTATCCTAACCCCTTTTGAAGATAGCAAAGTCTGTCTAGAATTTTAACTAAAAATGTGTTAACTACAATTATCCTGGATATAATGAAGTAAGAGTTGGTCTAATAATTTTATATAGCCTAAAATAAGAGAAATGGTTATCATTCTGTGAGGGTTTATAAAGAGTTTAAAATTTAATTTCTAAGTAGGCTAAAGTAACAAGCCTATTATATCTGGAAAGAGCATAAAAAAGACAGCAAGTAGTATGTTCATTTTATTCATTGGTCAGTAATATAAACTCCTCTGCTTTTTTCTATAGCCTGTGAATAAAACAAAAATAAAAATATAACAATAATAGCCTACAATGCAATTATTAAATTGTCAATTTACAACATGCTGGAACTTTCTAATAATCAGATGGTCCTTCCATTATTATCCATGTTCTAAGATTCAGGTATTAAACACAGGATTATTTACCCAGAACAATTGCCTAAAACATGCCAGGGATCAAAACCTTGTTTCAAAAGTTTCTCCAAAACTGAAATCTGAATATAAAGATAAGCTTACATTTGATATTAAGCAATTACCTTAATTAGCACTTTGGATTAAAACAAGATCAAAATAAGGTAAAATAAGGTTGGATCTGTTGGGGTCCATTGTTGAGATGGCAGTTTAAACATTTGGTAAAATTATAGCAGTTCATATAACTGGCTTACCAATAAAGTGAACATACTACTTGGTGCCTTTTTTATGTTCTTTATGAGTATAATAATCACTTCTACCATAAATTCAAATTTAAACACTTTTTGAGCTCTTAAAAATGACAAATTTTAAAAAATTGTGACAGTTCATATAACTGACTTACCAATAAAGTGAACATACCACTTGATGCCTTTTTTATGGCACTTGGTATTAACCAAGTGAAATATAGCAATTGCCAATTCTGTTGGTCCTGGTTTTGCTACTTTAGGCACTTCCAGGTAAGCTAGGACAATTAAATTTGGCAGGCATATCAGGGACAGGAGCAGCTTAAATTAGAAATAGTCGTTTTCCTAATTTGACCATCTGGGGGGGGGGCAGTGGGGGCTTGTTAATTCAGAAAAAAATTGAAGTATTTTTAACTTATGAACTGTTGATCAGATCTTAATGAAATTTGATGTTTGGAAGGATATCGTGTCTCAGAGCTGTTATTTTAAATCCCGACCGGATCTGGTGACATTGGGGGGGGGGGGTATGAGAGGGGGAAACCTAAAATCTTGGAAAACGCTTAAAGTGGAGGGATTGGGATGAAACTTGGTGGGAAAAATAAGCACAAGTCCTAGATACATGATTGACATAACTGGAACGGATCCGCTCTCTTTGGGGGGGGGGGGAGTAATTCCGAAAAATTTAAAAAATGAGGTATTTTTAACTTATGAATGGGTGATTGGATCTCAATTAAATTTGATATTTAGAAGGATATTGTGTCTCAGAGCTCTTATTTTAAACCCGACCGTATCTGGTGACATTGGGGTTGGGGGGTTGGGAGGGGGAAACCTAAAACTTGGAAAACACTTTGAGTGGCGGGATTGGGATGAAACTTGGTGGGAAAAATAAGCACAAGTCCTAGATACATGATTGACATAACCTGAACGGATCCGCTCTCTTTGGGGTAGTTGGGGGAGGGGTTAATTCTGAAAAATTTGAAAAAACGAGGTATTTTTAACTTATGAACAGGCGATCAGATCTCAATGAAATTTGATATTTAGAAGGATATCATGTCTCAAAGCTCTTATTTTAAATCCTGACCGGATCTGGTGACATTGGAGGAAGTTAGGGGTGGGGAACCTAAAATCATGGAAAACGCTTAGGTTAGAGGGATCGGGATGAAACTTGGTGGGAAAAATAAGACCAGAAGTCTTACATACGTGATTTACATAATTGGAGTGGATCCGCTCTATTGGGGGGGGGGGTTAATTCTGAAAAATAAGAAAAAATGACATATTTTAACTTACGAAGGAGTGATCGGATCTTCATGAAGCTTCATATTTAGAAGGACCTCGTAACTCAGATCTCTTATTTTAAATCTCAACCAGATCAAGCGTAATTGGGGGGCAGTTGGGGGGACCAGAAATCTTAGAAAATACTTAAAGCGGTGAGATCAGGATAAAACTGGATGGCAAGAATAGAAACCTGTCTAAGATACATGACTGACATAACCGGATCGGATCTGCTCTCTTTGGTGGAATTAGGGGGGGGGGGTAATTTTGAAAATTGAAATATTTGTAACTTACGAAACGGTGACCAGATCTTAACGAAATTTGATATTTAGAATGATCTTGTGCTTTAAAGTTCTAATTTTAAATTCCTACCAGATCCTGTGACATTGGGGGGAGTTGGAGGGGGAAACCGGAATTCTTGGAAAACGTGAAAATTGGGGTATTTGATTTTTAGAAGGAATTCATGTCTCAGAGCTCTTATTTCAAATCCCAACCAGATCTTTTGACATTGGGGGGAGTTGGAGGGGGAAATCTTGGAAAACACTTGGAGTGGAGGAATCGGGATGAAGCTTGGTGGATATAATAAACAAATGTCTTTGATACGTGATTACGTGACAGAATCATACTGGATTCGCTCTCTTTGGGGGAGTTGGGGGGAGGGGTTCAGTGACTTGGCGAGTTTGGTGCTTCTGGACGTGCTAGGATGATTAAAATTGGTAGGCGTGTCAGGGAGCTGCACCATTTGACTTGATAAAGTCGTTTTCCCAGATTCGACCATTGACAAATTTTCAATTAAAGTATAAGTTATTGCTTGTTTTCCACAAAATAATACTTTTTCTTAGTGCCATCTTTTTCTATTTTCTACATCTTTTTCTATTGTTTTCAAAAAAATAATATTACATTTTCTCAGTGCTAAAATTATTTATAATAAGATTAGGTTAGGTTAAAAGTGTTTAAATTTGAATTTATGGTAGAAGCAATTATTTTATTCATAAAGAACATAAAAAAGACATCAAGTTGTATATTCACTTTATTGGTAAGCCAGTTATATGAACTACTATTACTAAAAGTAAAAGTGAAAAAGATGGGCTTTTTACTGATTTTGAAAACTATCATGATAGGTAAATGAAACTTTCATCATTGAATCTATATCCTAAATAATAAACAGTTTGGTAACCTGTATCTCTTCCCAGCTTCAAATGCTTTAAATATTTGTTAGAGAGTATATATTATATCAATACCGAGCTTTCAAATTACTGCCCCCCCCTCCGCCAACAAGGCAATTAATTGTCATGAACTTATTTTCCTCAAATTGAAAAAGAAATCCCTGGCTTTACTTCGAAAATCGCTAGATTTTTTCTGTTTTCAGTAAGACGCCTTGCAAACAATAGAGATAACAATTCACATTATAGAAGAAGTAAAACAAAATGACTGCTTTGAAATGGTGAGCTAGTTTTGAATTTTGGTTTGATAATACTATCTTTGTAAATTTAGTTTTGACCCAACTCCATTTCAGCATTACAGTTTGGATTTACCAATTGTCCTAATCATTGTAAAAAAAAAGCTTTTAAGTTAAAAGCTTCCTTAAGTACAATCTTATCAAACAGTTTATGGTAACAAACTGTAAGTAAGGGGTGATGCGGCTCAATAGTGACCAAAACTGTATGAAACAGAGTCTTATATAATAATAGGTACATCAAAATAATCGCATTTTACTGCTTATTCAAAATAGATAAAATTCGTCGAGTTTAATGTTACCCATCGAAAGTTACGAACTGGAGAAAATCTGCCGAATTTTTGAAAAAGGGGGGAAACGCCCCTAAGAAATAAATTGATCCTAAAGAAAATTATACCACAAGATTCAGAATATCCGAGAATTCTATTGTAGAGGTTTCAAGTTCCTATATACAAAAATGTGGAATTTAAATTTTTTGCCAGAAGCAATATTGTGGATGCGTGTTTATTTGTTTGTTTTCCTCAGGGGTGATTGTATCCAACCAGTGATCCTAGAAGATCGGGATAGGGCTTATATGATCGGAAATAATGAAGCTATATTGCCCTATTTAAGTGACCCAAAATATTGGAGGGGGGCAGCTTGCTCCCCAAATTGTCTAATTAAAATTTTGAGATAACTATTTTCTTCAGCATAATCAAAAGATGAAATAACTATGTCTTTAAGGATCATTTGTAAAAATTGTACATTCGTCTCAAAAATTTTTCAGTGGTCAATCTTCTTCCTCACAAGAAAAAGAAAAGGACGAACTTACAACTCAATTTTTGTTGGAAATTTAAATTACACGTGGACCAAAGTATAGGTGCAAACACGTTTTTTCACTGTTCTAAGCATATGTTTCAGGATTGTGGTTTAGTATTGAGAAATATCGTCCAACTTCCTGTCAATGTATATATGTTTTTTGTTAGATATTAGATTAAGACTTCAATTTTGTCCGGTGTATTAGGATTGCAAGTTAAGTTATTTTCCTGAAGAAAAAATAGCAATTTTTAGTATGTAAGTAATGGTTCACTGTCCGTAGTTGCCATGCATTTCAAATTGCCTAAAATTTTGAATCTTACGTTGTCTCAGTCTGGACCTTTCAATTGTTACACCTGATGCGTCCTACCAGACACATCAAGCTACATAGTCGTGACCACGGGGATAACAAAATGGTCAGTTTTGTCAAATCAGTATGCAGTCACCTTTTTTATAAGCATGTTGTGTGTCCAGAGGAAGTAATAGTTAAAAGAAAGTGCAGTTTTTATGACTAATATTCTACTTTTTGTGTGTTTTAATGTTTATATTCCCTGTGCAAATTTTTGGTATGTTATTTTTGTGTAATCCTACGGTTTCTAGTGTTTCAATGTACAAAGGAAATTTTACGACTTTATGAAGGGAAATTTTATGGAATTTTAGGGAGGCAATTTTATTTGTGGATAGGTGACATTTTGCTTTATCTGTTTACCGAATTGTATTTGATATTTGATTTGCCTTTTTATGATTGAAATATACGCCAGAAACATTAGCAAAAACGAAATTTTCCTATATTAGACAAGTTTTGATCGTTCCTTTAAACAGTACAAAATACAATTGAAATCGTGTCGCTAAATCGCTTTTTCATAGGAAGCATGGACGTTAGGGCGTTTTTAAAGAAATGTTCCTAGTGAAAGGGCTATAAACAATTCATCGGTGTAAATCCTGTCCCTCTGGAGTTCAGACATATTTTCTACTTTGGAGCAGAAACTCAGTTTATTAGGAAAATTTTTTCAGATATAATGCGAAGGAATAATTTCTATTTATTTCAAGTACCAACCCTGTAAGAAAAAACTTGGTTTAATTAATGATAAGAAAAGAACATAAAATTATAGATTCAAAAAAAATATATTTTCTCTCATTCTTACTGCAAGATCCGGATAATAATTTAATGCAGACTTTGAGGAGTATGGGACTCACACATAGAGTGGATTCCGCCTTACATCTTGCTTCACCCCCTGCCAGGATCTAGTTGTCCCAAACTGCGCTTTCTTAGGAAGAAAGTTCAAGAAACCAATATTCGGGGGAGGGTTTTCTGTTCATGTACATTATGATGTGGTTGTACAAAAAGAAGTGATAAGTATCAAATAAATATGCATTGGAAAGAATTAAACTGAATAGCTGTTTGAGCGTAAGTCATTATACACACATACAAAATAGGTCCAAATCTTAGGAGGGGGTGTCCTTTAGATCAGATACCCCCCTCCTCCCATGGATCTCCACTGTTTGCAGGTACGAGATATGTGTGACTATTAATAGATTGCTAAACTAAGGTATATTTAGATATACAACCAATTGGGCTTTATTATTAGCATAATTTCACACAGACCCTCTCTCTGTCTGCATTTGGAATTTTTTTTACAGTATTTTGAACAATGTGCTTTAATTTTTCAAAATATCGACGAAAAATAAAAATATAATGTCTGAAATAATCGTTATGGGAAAAAACTAATGAAAATAAACTGAATGTTTAATATATTATTTTAAAAAATTACAGTAAATAATTTTCAAAGAAAAATAAAGAGCTATATTAAGGTTAAGACCAACTTAAGTTTATAACTAAAGTACCTATAATGATGTTAATCCTGGAAGTTTCGGCGGTTCAAGGTTTTTTTTTTTTTGGGGGGGGGCATTTTCCTTGAAAGTTTTCTGTTCGCGCCGAAGAAGAGAGGTTGTTGTCCTCTCTGAATTTTCGCTTTCTTTTTCAGTATTTTCGTTTCGCCTTAAACAAACCCATTATTGATCTTTTTATGGCACTTGGTATTAACCAAGTGACATATAGCAATCGCAAATTCTGTCGGTCCCGGTTTTGCTACTTTAGGCACTTTCAGGTAAGCAAGGACGATGAAATTTAGCAGGGGTATCAGGTACCGGACCAGATTAAAATACAAATAGTCGTTTTTCTCGATTTGACCATCTGGGAGGCGGCGGTTAATTCGGAAAAAATGAAGTATTTTTAACTTAGGAACGGTCGATCAGATCTTAATGAATTTTGATGTTTGGAAGGATATCGTATCTCAGAGCTCTTATTTTAAATCCCAACCGGATCCGGTGACATTGGGGGGGGGGAGTTGGGAGGGGGAAACCTAAAATCTTGGAAGACACTTAGAGTGGAGGGATCGGGATGAAACTTGGTGGGAAAAATAACCACAAGTCCTGTACATGATTGACATAACCGGAACGGATCTGCTGTCTTTGGGGTGGTTTGGGGGGGGGGGTTAATTGGAAAAATAAAAAAATGAGATATTTTTAGCTTACGAATGGGTGATCGGATCTCAATGAAATTTGATATTTAGAAGGATATCGTGACTCAGAGCTCTTATTTTAAATCCCGACCGGATCTGGTGACATTGGGGGGAACCTAAAATCATCAAAAACACTTAGAGTGGAGGGATCGGGATGAAACTTGGTGGGAAAATAAGCAGAAGTCTTGGATACGTGATTGACATACTTGGAACGGATCCGCTTTATTAGGGGAGGAGGAGGGTTAATTCTGAGAATTTGAAAAAAATGACGTATTTTTAACTTACGAAGGAGTGATCGGATCTTCATGAAACTTGATATTTAGAAGGACCTCGCAACTCAGATCTCTTAATTTAAATCTCAGCTGGATCCAGCATCATTGGGGGGGGGACCGGAAATCTTAGAAAATACTTAAAGCGGAGAGATCAGGATGAAACTGGATGGGAAGAATAAAAACAAGTCTAAGATACATGACTGACATTACCGGACCGGATCCGCTCTCTTTGATGGAGTTGGGGGAGGGGTAATTCGGAAAAATGATGTATTTGTAACTTACGAACGGGTGACCAGATCTTAATGAAATTTGATATTTAGAAGGATCTTGTGCTTTAAAGCTCTTATTTTAAATTCCGACCAGATCCTGTGACATTGGAGGGAGTTGGAGGGGGAAACCGGAATTCTTGGAAGACGTGAAAATTGGGGTATTTTTATCTTACGAATTGTGATATGGATCTTAATGAAACCTGATATATAGAAGGATCTTATGTCTCAGATGCTCCATTTTCGAGTCGAATTGGATCCAGGGACATAGGGGGCTGGAGGAGGGAAACAGACATCTTGGAAAATGCTTAGAGTGGAGAAATTGGGATGAAACTTGATGGGAAGAATAAGCACAAGTTCTAGATATGTGATTGACATTATTGAAACAGATCCGTTCTCTTTGGAGGAGCTGTGGGGGGGGTGTTTATTTGAAAAAAATTAGAAAAACTGAAGTATTTTTAATTTAAGAACGGGTGACACGCATCTTAATGAAATTTGATATTTAGAAGGAATTAATGTCTCAGAGCTCTTATTTGAAATCCCGACCAGATCTTTTGACATTGGGTGGAGTTGGACAGGGAAATTGGACATCTTGGATATCGCTTAGAGTGGAGGAATTGGGATGAAGCTTTGTGGATAGAATAAGCAAATATCGTAGATACGTGATTGACGTAACCATACTGGTTTTGCTCTCTTTGGGGGAGGGGTTCAGTGCTTTGGCGAGTTTGGTGCTTCTGGACGTGCTAGGACGATAAAAATTGGTAGGCGTGTCAGGGAGCTGCACAAATTGACTTGATAAAGTCGTTTTCCCAGATTCGACCATCTGGGGGGCTAAAGGGAGAGGAAAATTGGAAAAAAATGAGGTATTCATAACTTACGAGTGGGGGATCGGATCTTAATGAATTTTGATATTTAGAAGGACATCGTGACTCAGAGCTCTTATTTTAAATCCCTACCGGCATTAAGCCTTTGATTTTCCTCTTAAATCAATCTATTGATTCTTAGGATTTTGTTAGAGCTCATACCATATGAGCTCTTGGCTCTTCTTGCCTCGTCACACGTGTCATATGAGCTCTTAGCTCTTGTTTATCTTATACTATATTGGCAACCTGGTACAAATAAAGCCTTTTGATTTATTTCTAAATTCTCCTCAATTTTCCCTGAAATTTTTGACTAATGCACTTATCGTTCCCGAGGTATTGCACACAATATTGAGAACCCAAATGCGCATAATATCTTCAAGATCAACATGCTCCTCAGCTTTTTCTGAAAGTTTCTACTTAATACCATTAACCATTCCTGAGATATTGCAAATATGCTCTTTTGACAACCGTTATGCGTATAGAGTCTTGATTAAATTCAATATCTCCCTCAACATTCTCTGAAAGTATCTATTTAATTCAGTTAACTGTTCCTGAGGCATTGCAGATAAGCCTTTTTGACATTCTGGATGTATATGGTGTCTTTTAATTCAATCCAACATCACTCTTAGCAATTCCTAAAAGGCTCAAGTTAATCCTTGTAGCTATTCTTGCGATCGGTATAGATGCGCCCAGATATGCATTTTTCGCACCTAGTAAATGCACCTAGTGTCTTACGATTTCGAGCAAATTCCCCCTCAACATTCTCTGAAAGTTTCAACTTAATATTCTTAGTAGTTCCTTAGATACTGCAGACCTGCCCTTTTGAGTGCTTGGATTCCCGGAAAATTCTAACTTCATAACCTTAACAATTCCTGCGATATTGTAGATAAGCCCTTTCGATTTAGTTCAATAGCTGTAAAAGTAGTTGAAGTCTAGTCTCGAATAGTCATAAGTAGTCGCAGTCACATGTATTATCCTCTCCTTGCAGATAAGCCCTTTGACAACTTGAATGCACTTAAACTCTTTTGATTCTGAGGTATTCACAGGTGCGTATGGTCAAAATCGCAAGTAGTTGCAGTAGCCTAATAGTAGCCCTGAAAGTTGTGTAACCCTTAGCCGTTTCATGATGTTGCAGATGCGTCCTTTTGATAACCTGGATGCTTATAGTGTATTATGATGTAGTTTAACATTCCCGGAATTGTCATATTTATACCCTTAGGCTCTTTGGACAAACCTAGGATTGAAATCCCCCTCCCTTTTCCAAATAATAAGTCCTATATGTTAACAATGGGAAAATCACAAAAATAATGGGATATTTTTACCCTTGCCTGGGGGGCTTTTGAGGAGGGGTTCATGTCATCCCTGGAGGCTTAATTATTGAGTCTTTTGACTGTTCTGAACAAAATGGTTACCTCAGAATTGTGATGAGTATTGAAGGGGGCATCTAAAATGTTCTAGGGAATGTTGCCCTACGATCACTTTTCAACCCCCTTTCCCCTCAATATGCCGCGGAAGTTTAAACTTAATTTTCAGTCGTTCCTGAGATATTGTAGATGCGCTCTTTTGATATACAGCATGTATCTAGTGGGTTTTGACTTAGTTCGACATCCGCCTCAACGTTTCCTGGAGGCTTTATATTGTTACCCTAAGTCTTTTGAAGACCCAGGATCAAACATTATTTCTCAGAGTAACTCTATATGTCCACAATTGACAACTTGCAAAACTTACAGCCCTTGTCTCAGGGACTGCCGGGGTCATCTCATCCCTGGCAGTATAGTCATTTGACCTTCAAACTATTTTGAACAAAATGGCTTTCTCAACATTGTGATCTAAAAAGGGCGTGCGAGGGAAATAGCTGCCTTCCCATCGTGTTACTCTTACAATGTA
Source organism: Artemia franciscana (assembly GCF_032884065.1). Lineage (NCBI taxonomy): Eukaryota > Metazoa > Arthropoda > Branchiopoda > Anostraca > Artemiidae > Artemia > Artemia franciscana. Next base: position 18,876,155 of record NC_088875.1, on the reverse strand, counting down.
GACTAGAACACTTAATTTCCAATCAAATAAACACCCTCTGAAGTTTCTATTACCACTTCTTCCATATGAGGTGGCTCCAGGGAAAAGAAAAGAAATCATTAGATAACACATTAAAGCCTTAAAAGTACTTACAATATTAGAGTGCTCTTTGGTTTTTTGGAATTTCCGAAAACTGTTTTCGTAATTAACTTTTACTGACAGGATAAACATAAGTAACAGTTGTTACTCCAAAACCATTCTTTATAGTTCAACTTATTATTTCATTTGGCAGTTTTTATTCGAGACTGTGTTTTTAGTTTTCATTTAATAAGGAGGCTGCGAGAGGTAGTTCTAAAGCTTTAATTAACGATTTTCAACCATGGAGGTTAAGATTGTACCCTTTTTACACTTTCCAGTCTTTTAACTCCAGAAATTGCACCAAAAAATGCCAATTTTTTGGTGTCGTATGGCACTTTACGATAAGGTTTATCAAGATGAATTTTCAAAAAGTGCGTTGATATGACCAAAAGCTTAGAATTGTGCCATTGTATATCTCTCGATGTTGCAGTAGCGTGCTGGTTCTGCTAGTCAGCAGAACTAGTCAGCAGAACTAGTCAGCAGATGATGGGAGGTTGACCATACAAAAGGTCGAATTTTAAGCCTCTGGTTCTGGGTTTTCGACCACGGAAATTATTATGGTACCATTTTCATGATTCCCGGCCTTTTCACTCTGGAACTGGCTCTAAAACTTCCATTTGATGTCTCCTAGATTTTTTCGCCACTCCTTCGCTTTGAAAAATATCTTTTCTTGGGGTATTTTTATTGAAAAAAAAAACACAAAATTTCTCACCCTACATATTGAAAGATACATTTTTCTCACGCCCTCTGTGATTTTCATTAATTGACGCTACTGCTCCCTTGACAGTTCTTTTAAAAGCGCGTTTTAAGTTTCCAGTTACCATGGGCCGTGGTTCGATCTTTACTTGGTTTTAGCTGCAATCATGATGAAAACAACAAAAAAGTGCGTTTTTATCAAGGCGTTCTCATACCTCAGTCAGGTTTTAGTTCAAACTCTACTGAGGATGGGGCCCTCTAGACTAATTTTAAAGAAAATTCTCTCTCCTCTGAATGCAGGGGTGCATCTATTACTAGTAGAATTTCTTTTTTTTTATCCAGGAGATGAATGAATCTTGCTAAGAACTGATAAGTCATAGAAATATGCAATATTGTCAATTAAAAAAACTGAGAAGAGCAAGCTTGTGAAAAAAAAAAATCTAAATTGTAAATTTTTTAGTAGACGAGTATGAAGCTGTCTTTTATCCATAAACTGTCTTATTTTATGATTTTTAAGAGCTGGAGAGTCCTAGGTTTTAAATGGGTAGGAATTAGAGTAACAACTTTTATTGTCAATTACGTATTCAAGGTCGTATTAAATATAACAAACATACAGCTACAACCATTTTAGTTCTTAATCTGTGATAACCATTTTACTACGACAATGCAGCCAATCTTTCAAAGTAGCCTTTTACGGTAACTACGTATTAGTTATATTTTTATTGAAAAGTAAACTAGAATTGGGGGTAAAATCACGCAAAATTTATTGCTCCAGGCTAGAAGTAATTATAAGACCCCAGCTACTCTCGATCCTAAAAAAAGTACTCTGGTTGCTTCAGAAATGATATTAAGAATGGGTTGTTTTATAATGCAAACCCAACTTTTTGGCTAACCTACTGCTTGTTTTTTAGGATGTATAACCAAATACCAGAATGATATTTTCTGGTATGCTAACCGCAAGAAAACTGGAGACGTGTGGTTTCTTTGTTATTAACCCAGTGGTAATTACATTCGTGACAAACAAATCGTGACTCATTTCCAATTTTTTCATTTTGAATTTTATGTTTTTACTCTCGGAAAAGCCAAATAGCGTTGAGAACACGCCCCAATAGGAATTGTGTGAGCACCCCTAAGCTTTTTATTAACGCTTCATCAACTAGGCTATAGTCTATAAAAACATGTGATACGCTTCATCAACTAGGCCATAATCTAGAAAATGTTTAATCGTTTCTTTGCAAGAAAAATTCATTTTATAAAGGCTGCAACATTTATCATGGTAAAATTTGCAAGAAATGTTAATTGTGTCAATATATTGCGTTGTTTTTCCTGTTCCCTTACCTTCCAAACCGTCCATGGTAATGGACAGTTAGTAAAAAGCAATTCTGGTCAATATTAACCGAAACTCTATAGAATGGAAACGTTGTTTGCGTAAGGCGTGTTACAACGCTTGAGGGAACAGGAATTTAGAGTCAAGGTGTTCTCAATCAGCAATGGAAGCCGCAACCAAGTCTCGTTTATGGCAGTTTTTGCACCATAAAAAAATCTGGCCAAAATAAGGGGAACTTGCTATTGAGCAGAAATTCCGAACCAGCCAAGCAGTTTTGAATGGTCTAAACGCTATGTAGAATCTCTGTTTTCAAGGACATGTCACTGTTTGGGCGGTGGTGCATTCGTCCCTAAACATATATGCACCCGTACCAAATGAGAGACCATCATTGACAACTACTTGTAAGCTTCGTTTGGCTGAGTTGATTTAATTAGACTTAATTAATTTATGTGCTGGATTGCACAGTTGTATTGTATATCCCCAAATTTCTGAGGACAAGATTTATCTGTCTGCTTACTACCTACTTAAGTCCCATTCTTCCTCATTGAATGTTTTGGGGCTGTTCTGTTCCAAATTTTGTATACCAGTTCTCGGTATGCTGCTTTGTCAGGTGCAGCTATTGGTATTCTGAATACATGCTACCTGCCAAAGTTGTATCCACCTTTTACAGGGGCTTTTGTCGTCGTCCAGGGTTTTCAACTGTCTCTTTTAGCAATATCTTGATTAAGCAAATAGGGTTCATTATCTTGGTGTGGAGGAACCAGCGCAATTGCTGTCTTCTGGCCTTGTTATAATCGTGTCTGGTAGCTTAGTCTTACTCTGACTTTCGTCTGTGACTTGGTCAGTGTATTTCATCTTTTTCATCCAGCATTTCATTTCGAATTCGATAAGGATACATTTGTATTCAGCTTTTGCTGTCCATGGTTCACACACACACATATAGAGCAGTGGGCATGATCGGGTTGTTGAAAAGTTGAACATTCATATGGTTTGAAAGGTGGCTGAATTTACGTACGTGGCGGCAAACCCGATGTGGCAAGAGCTAGGTGGTATTTAATGTTGGCAGTGTGACAAATATCGATTGATCAGAGTATCATCTATCTTCGCCCCGTACTCAGTGGTTATCAGGGAAACGATGGCATGCAGAAATGGGGTGAACAATTGTGAGTAGAGGATGCATCCCTATAAGACACCAGAAGTTGCTAAGAAATCACCAGAGGCGATTCAATAATCTGCTTTTGAACTGATGTTTTCAATGGTTCTAGCGTTTCCATCTGGGACTCCAATTTGTCTTAGAATATGTCACAAACCTTCTTTCCAAATAAGATCAAGTGCTTATCTAAAATAGAGTGAATAGCTAACGGAATTTTGTATTCAACTCTCCATAGTGCCATTATTAGACATACACTAAAGATGTGATCGATAGTTGATCATCCTAGTCGAATGCCGGCCGGTGGTTTCGGCAATAGCAGAAGCTGTGATTGCTCTGATTCTACTGAGGAGGATTTTAGTTATGGGTTGAGTTTGTTGGCTTGTCAGACTTATAAGCCGGTAGTTTTTACACTCTGTTTTGGAGCCTTTGTTGTGGACTGGGACTATTTCTGCCTCACGCCACTATTGTGGACAGATTCAGTGGACCAGGTGGCTAAAATAATGCCATTGTATAGGTCAACAGCATCTGAGCCAATATTTACTTGCTTCGTTGCGACATTATCTGATCCCAGAGCAACTCTCAATGATCTTTCTACACCCCCTCCCAAAAAATAGCTTTCAAATTTTTGACATTTGAGGCCATAGGTCAGTTGCGTTTTAGATAAACTTTCACTTGATCATCCATAAAAGCTTGTTAGAATCAGAATCAACTCATTAGAATCAACGCTAGAGCGTTGCATATAGTATAGGTCATAGGGCTCCATTGTTCTATTATTATTATGTTTTTTTTCAGAGGCACTTTATGGAAGGGATGTTCGTAAAAACTTCGGAGGGGGCTCATTTGATTGGAAATCGGAAGTTCTAGAGTCCTTTTTAAGAGTCAAATGTGATCGGAGGGCAATTTGCCCCCTCCCCCATGCCCTTTTTCTCCAAATGCATCAGATAAACCTTTTGAGATAGCTATTTTGTCAAAAATAGTTGAAAGGTCAGATGAAAAACTCTGGTGTCGACACACCCCCCGAGGGCCCCGGGGTAGACGTTGTAAGTTACGCCCTGGGGGCATATATGGCTCTTATGGAAGGGATACTCGTAGAAACTTAAGACAGGGCTCATTTTGTTGGAAATTGAAAGTTCTAGTTCACTTTTTAAGAGTCAAAGGTGATCGGAGGTCAGATAGCCCCCCACGCCCTCTTTTACACCCAAATATACCAGATTTTTTTTTTGAGAAATTCATTTTGTCAAAAATAGTTCAAAGGTCAAATAATAAAAACTCTCACGTCGACTCAACCTCTCAGGGCCCGGGGGAAGGCGTTGTAAGTTACGCCCCGGGGGCATATATTGTTCTAATAGAAGGTATACTCATATAAACTTTAGAGAGAGGTTATTTGGTTGGAAATTGAAAATTCTAGTTCACTTTTTAAGAGTCAAAAGAGATCCGAGGGCAACTAGCCCTCCTCTCCCAACACCCTCTTTTCCCTAGACCCATCCGGTACAAATTTTGAGATAGATATTAAAACAAATCTCATACATCAGATAAAGTAAGGGGTGGTCGTGTAAACTTCGAAGGTGGCTCATTTGGTTGGAAATGGAAAGTTCTAGTTACATAGTTATGAGTCAAAAGTGAGTGGGGGGCATCCCCCCCACACGCACAGCCTCTTTTCCCCAAATGCATCCAATGAAAATTTTGAGATAGTCACTCTGTTTGAAATAGTCCAACGATCAGGCAACAAAAACTACGTTGTCAACATACCCCCCCTCCCCGCACCCGGGGAAGGGTTGTAACTAATAAGGTTTTTATGGAAGATGTGGTTGTATAAACTTCGGAGGTGAATAAAATGATTAGAAATTGAAAGTTCTAATTCCCTTTTTAAGAGTCCAAAGTGATCGGAGGGCGAATAGCCCCCTCCCCCTCCCATGGCTCCAATCAAAATTTTAAAATAGTCAAAACTCCAGGGTTGACACAATCCCCCAGAGCCTGGGGACAAGTGTTGTAAGCTATGCCCGGAGCCATATAAGGTTTTATGTTAGGGGTGACCGTATAAACTTTAGAGATAGCTCATTTGATTAGAGATTGAAAGTTCTAGTTACCTTTTTAAGAGTCATCAAAAGTGTAAGAGGCATCAAAAGTAATTTGAGGGCATCTTTCCCCCCACGCCTTTTCCCTAAATTTATGAGATAAAAATTTGAGATAGACATTTTGTTCAAAATACCCCCCCCCAGAGCCGGGAGAAGTGTTGTAACTTATGCCCTGGGGGAATACAAAGTTTTCATGGAAGAAGTACTCGTATAAATCTCGGAGACTCAAATGATTAGAAATTGCAAGTTCTAATTCCCTTTTTAAGGGTCAAAAGTGATCCAATAGCAACTAGCCCCTCCCCAGCCATTTTTCTCCAGATGTATCAGGTAAAAATTTGGAGAAAGTCATTCTGTTAGAAAATAGTTAAAATATCAGATAACAAGAACTTCGGTGTCGACACAACCCCCAGAAACCGGAGGCAGGCGTTGTAATTTATGTCCTGGGGTCATACATGGTTTTTAGGGAAGAGATACTCGTATAAATTTCATAAAAGGCTCATTTGATTGGAAATCGAAAGTTCTAGTTCACTCTATAAGAGTAAAAAGAGGTACGAGGGCAACTAGCCTCCCACGCCCTCTTTTCCCAAACCCACCCGGTATAAATTTTAAGATAGCTATTAAAAAAATGTTTCAAATATGAGACAACAAAACACCGGTGCCGACACACCATAAACACCCCCCACCCCCACCCCCCCATCCTGGGGGCAAGTGTTTTAAGTTTTGATCTGGGGACGTATAAGGTTTTTATGTAAGGGGTGGCTGTATAAACTTCGAAGGTTTTTTATGGACTAGGTGGTCTGGAGGTTACTCAAATGATCAGAAATTGAAAGCTCTAATTCTTCTTTTACGAGTCCAAAGTAATTCGATGTTTGACTAGCCCTCCCCCTCCTCCCAACAATGCCCAGTAGAATTTTTTATATAACCATTTAGTTCAAAATGGACAAAATACAATATAACAAAAACTCCAGGGATAAAATAGTCCCCCAGAATCTGGGAGCAAGCGTTGTAAAATGTACCCTGGGGGCAAATAAGGTTTCTGTGGAAGGGATGGTCTTCTAAACTAAGTACGGGGCTCATTTGATTGTAAACCAGAATTTCTAGTGCCCTTTTTAAGAGTCTAAAGTGATCGGAGGGCAACTAGCCCCCCTTCCCAAGGCTCTTTTTGCACAAATGCATCCAATCAAAATTTTGAGATAACTATTTTGTTAAAAATATTTTTATGATCAAATAACCAAAAACTCCAGGGTTGAAACAATACCCCAGACCCCGAGGAAAAATGCTGTAAGCTATGTCCCGGAGGCATATAAGGTTTTATGGAACGGGTAGCCGTATAAACTTCGGAGATGACTCATTTGACTGGAAATTGAAAGTTCTAGTTACCCTTCTTAGAGTCATCAAAAGTGATCGGGGGGCATCTACCCCCCCATGCCTTTCCCCTAAATGCATCCGATAAAAATTCTGAGATAGCCATTTTGTTCAATATAGTTCAAAGATCAATTAACAAAAACACATGGGTCAACACAATCTTACAGAACCCAGGGGAGTGCCCCACAGGCAGATAAGGTTTTGTGTAAGGGGTGGTCGTATAAACATCAGAGGTGGCTCATTTGACTGGAAATTGAAAGTTCTATTTACCTTAAGAGTCATCAAAATTGATCGGCGGGCATACCCCCCCCCCACCGCATGCATCCGATCACAATTTTGAGATAGACATTTTGTTTGAAATAGTCCAACGTTCATATATATATATATATATATATATATATATATATATATATATATATATATATATATATATATATATATATATATATATATATATATATGTCTTAGACGGAATTTCCGTAAATTTAATCTCCGTTCATTCATTGCCATTTATAAGTCAACAGTTCGACCTATACTCGAATTAAATAAAAAAAACTGATTTTTTTAGCTGAAAGTAAGGAGCGACATTAAAACTTAAAACGAACAGAAATTACTCCGTATATGAAATGGGTTGTCCCCTCCGCAATCCCTCGCTCTTTACGCTAAAGCTTTTAATTGTTTTAAAAAGTAGAATTGTGGCAAAGAATCAAACTTTAGCGTAAAGAGCGAGGGATTGCGGAGGGGACAACCCATTTCATATACGGAGTAATTTCTGTTCGTTTTAAGTTTTAATGTTGCTCCTTACTTTCAGCTAAAAAAATCAGTTTTTTTTTATTTAATTTCTGAACGTTTTTGAATTAATGCATGTTTGTTTTTGGGTCTCCGCACATAAATTATTAAAATGAAATTTGTATATTAATTCTTTTTTGGCTAAATGGCTTTCTCTTAGTTTTGATCAGACGATTTTGAGAAATAAGGGGTGGAGAAGGAGGCCTAGTTGCCCTCCAATTTTTGGTTGACTTAAAAAGGCTATTAGAACTTTTAATTTTTAACGAACGTTTTTATTAGTAAAAAATATACGTAACTTAAGAATTAACTTACGTAACAAACTTTCATAACCTTATATTTTTATTATGTATACGAGGGGGTTTGTACCCTCGTTAATACCTCGCTCTTTACACTAAATCTTAACTTTTCTCCCAATTCTTTAAGAATGACCCCTGAATCAGAAAGGCCGTAGAATAAATAGTTGAAATTACTAAAAATACTTTAGCATAAAGAGCAAGGTATTTATCTCCTCCTAAATACCTCGCTCTTTATGCTAAAGTATTTTTAGAACCCCTCATATGCGTAATAATCTCTGTTCGTTTTAAGTTTCAATGCCACTTCTTCCTTTCATTTGAAAAAAAAAGTTTTCATGTTTATTTTTCAATATTCTCTTATAGTAATGCTAGAGAATCCTGCGCCCTTTTCATTGAATTTTTCATCCCCCATGACAGATTCCTCCAAGGAAAGATCCTCCAACATAGCCCCCTCTCCTCAGCCCCACCCCCAAACAAAATAAAATCCCCCTGAAAACGTCTGTACACTTCCCAATAACCATTACTATATGTAAACACTGGTCAAAGTTTGTAACTTGCAGCCCCTCCCCCAGGGAATTGTGGGGGAGTAAGACATCCCCAAAGACATAGTTATTATGGTTATCGACTATGCTGAACAAAATGGCTATCTCAAAATTTTGATCCGTTGACTTTGAGAAAAAATGAGCGTGGGAGGGGGCCTAGATGCCCTCCAATTTTTTTGGTCACTTAAAAAGGGCACTAGAACTTTTCATTTCCGTTAGAATGAGCCCTCTTGCGACATTCTAGGACCACTTGGTCGATACGATGACCCCTGGGAAAAAAAAAAACAAAAAAACAAATAAACACGCACCCGTGATTTGTCTTCTGGCAAAAATACAAAATTCCACATTTTTGTAGATAGGAGCTTGAAACTTCTACAGTAGGGTTCTCTGATACGCTGAATCTGATGGTGTCATTTTCGTTAAGATCCTACGACTTTTAGGGGGTGTTTCCCCCTATTTTCCTAAATAAGGCAAATTTTCTCAGGCTCGTAACTTTTTATGGGTAAGACTAAACTTGATGAAACTTATATATTTGAAACCAGCATTAAAATGCGATTCTTTTGATGTAGCTATTGATATCAAAATTCAATTTTTTAGAGTTTTGGTTACTATTGAGCCGGGTCGCTCCTTACTACAGTTCGTTACCACGAACTGTTTGATACAATTCGTCAGTATGGTATCCATTGAATAAAAAAGACAGAGCAAGGGTTGAAAAAATACAGCAAAGAGCAACTAAGCCTGTACCTTATTTGAATCATTTGCCGTATGAAAATAGACTGCATTGATTTGTATGTGTGTATTATGTTGTCAGTATTGTTATAATTTCTTTTTATTATGTTTAGTGCGACAAGCTTGAAAGTTTACCGTATTTGGTATTAATAAATAAATAAAAAAGAAAAATGTCCTGTTGGTAAAAGGTGCTGTTAACGGCCGTTTAATTAGGATAGGAAACTTTTTGAAAAAAGTGCTAAAAGCTTTAGCGTAAAGAGCAAGGCATTGAGGAGGAGGGGGACAAACCCTTCATATACAGAATTATTTCTGTTAGTTTTGAGTTTTAATGTTGCTCCTAACTTTCAATAACAAATTATTTTTATTTAGTTGTTGATAGTGTAGTAGCCGTCAAGTTTGTTTAAGTAAATGTAGATTTAATGTGAAAAGCTATATGCAAAAGACATAGTTGGTTATAGTGGGAGAGGTAATGGTGGAACTTTCTGTGCAGGGGCCTGAAATACCAAAGTATGCAATTTTAGGCTTCAATTACATATCTTTGAGACTCAAATAGTAATTTGAAGTGTGAGCGAACAACATACCAAATAGGTTAATGCATTTTTGTTTTTAGCGACTGAGCACTATTAAATTGAAATAGTAGCATTATAACGAATGAAATTTTAGCATTTTGAAAATGGTTGAATCGTGGCCAAAAGATCTGGAACCCTTAGCCAAGTGTGTAAATATCTACCCAATTTATTCTTATCGCCCTGTTTACTTGATTTATTTATGTCAATGATTTTGTTGATTTTGTTTTGATCTCTATAGGTTTTTGATTTTCATCGTTTTTTTTTTCGAGGATGTGCCAAAAATGTAATTACAAGGAAGGCACATACGCAAGAACTTTTTTCGGGGAGGGCCTGCTAGTAAATTTTTTTAATGAATTCGATAATTTGTATAAGAAGTACTCCGAAATTTAAAAAAAAAATGGGTTTCAGGGGGGGGTCTGGCCCCCGAGCCTCCTTGCGTATGTCCCTCGCCAATGCCAAAATGAGGCAATTTATTAGGCTTCTATATTGGAATAAAGTAAAAGTCCGAGAGAATTTTTTTCTAGTCCCCAGGAATGTTAGGAAAGAGGTATGTTAGGCTATATTCTGTAAGCGAATTGTGTAAAAGGTTTAATCTGTTCCCCTTTTAATGCTGTTCTCATCGTATTTTATTTTTTCAGGTCTTTCTTTTTTAGTGACTTAACATCTTTATTTCCATCATGTCTGGCAAGCTTGAGATCCAAGATCGATTTCGACCAATTAAACCAGTTCCTGTGAAAAGGGAGCAGATTAAATCAAGTGCCGATGAAGATGATAAACTGAAAAACAACTGTCAGTTACATCGATCACCCTTGTACCGATCTCATCGACTCCGTCGAACTATCACAAAAGCCAGCAGTACCGATGATGAATGCACCACTCGTGAACCAATATCTAGCCCAAACCGAGCAAGGTTACGAATGCCTCGTGCAAACTCTGTGGGACCGCGACCCGATACACAGCAGGGTGCAATGTCACAATCATACCCACCTGATTCCCCAAGAGGATACCGTGGATTGCGTCTTCACCTGAGGGGTAGCAGGAGCCGGCCAGTCCAGCCTAACACAAGTGAGGAAAAGCTTATTAAATTTCCGCCATCGAGAATACGACCTCGCGGAACAGAAAAGAAAGTGAAACAAGAAGAAGAGAAAGAACCTCCTGATATTGACAGTAATAAAGATAAAAATCGGGAAAAAATGAGACGGAGTGGTGTTAAAAGTGACGGTTGCTCAGATATGGAATCCTCGGATGAAGGTGACGAAGATGAAAAAATAGTGGAAAAATCTGAAGATGGGAAATATATAAAATATAGTGCGATTATCGGCACTGGAGCTTTCAAAAATGTGTATAAAGGATATGATACAAGTACTGGTGGACCTATTGCTTGGTGTGAACTCCAGGTAAAGATTGATTTATCCTAAATTATAAGTGTTATTAACTGTGTTAGTCCAATTAGCACGTTAGTCCCTTTTACTTTGATCATTAATTTAAAATTATCAATATAGGTACAAAAAGGTCCAACCTTTGGGAGAAATGAGAAAAGTGCAGTTTTCTAGGGTCCTTTGGATATTTTTTTAGGGGAAGGGGGCTAAACCCCCTAATGAGCAGGTATCGTTATCAAGATACTCCATTAACAATAGTGGCAATATTCTGCCTTGGACTTGTATGGACCTTCATTCAGGGAGCATAGCGAGTTATACGTACAAGCAGGGAAGACATAAGACATCTTTTGTCCCTGAGATCCAAGATAACATACGTCAAAATTGAATCTTTACGAAAATCCAATTGTACATGCGCTGTCCGAAAATTCTTAAATAGGGAAGTATATTTCTAGAAGGAATTCAAACGTTGAGGAAAACCTAGATATTTTGATCTCAAAATGTTTTTTTTTTTGGTAAGATTGGACCTCCTTTTCTTAGGAAATATTTTCTTAAATTTTCCTTGCCCCCAGTGGGATTTTCGCTGTGTGATCCTATGTCCTTGACCCTCTAATAAAATTACGAAGCTTTTAGTCTGCATTCGTGTCAAAATCTTTACTTGCAGTTTAACGTTTAGACAAATTCAAATTAATATTTTTATTGATACTTTGAATCCTTTCAACATAGTGTCTTGGATGTCTTACAGAGAGATGAAAAATGGTTTAGCTAAAATCTCTACTTGGATTAAAGTTTGGGGTCTGCCTCCCCCCGAGTCTAAAATTTTACGGTATGGCACATGTTCCTGTTTGCTTCCAGAGTTCCGAAAAGCCCCTTCCCAAGTTCTGAAATAAATTTCTGATCAAATGCTAAGGAGATGTACATGTAAGAATTCAAGGAGAAGGGAGGGGGAGTATATGACCATTCAGCTTGGTAGAATTTGGCCAAGGAAGTCAGTATTTGAGATAAACGTGGAAAAATACAAAAACTTGCATTGTAGTTATATTATTTTTAACCCCAGACTTGCTTTGAAATCATATCAATTGGAAATGGTTCTAATGTTTTACCTCAAATTTGTGGTACATTAGGGATTGGTTTCATTTAAAGATAGCAGCCTAAGGTTGAACGCTGGACCTTCAACGGTGCTTGTTTAGCCTGTGATCTTCTTTTTTTTTTTGTCGTCCCTAAAATTAAGTACCAAATAATTACGGGTCATATTAAGGGGCTTCTTACCAGCGTTATCAACGCTTTGAGATAAATTTTACCGATTTTCCAACCGAATTGTAGGCAACCACAAAAGATTCTGTGTGGCACAATTGTAGCACTAGACGTCAGTTTCCATTACACGCATGAAAATACTAGAATAAACTAAAAAAGCAAGCTATTTCTTCACTCGTATATCTTCTCTTAGAAAAAATTCTGACCGCTGTTTCTCGTACAATGATTAGTGTGAATTCCGCGGAGTTTCCTTCTTTCTTTCTTTTTTTTACCGCGTATCCATTTAAAGAATTTTTTCTTTTGTTTAAATCTGTTAGAAGTAACCGGCAATTTCTACAATAAAACTTGATCAGGTAGATACGTGTTAAAGTACCGAAACACAATATAAATATTAGGTTGTACTATAATATGTCCAAATGTACTGCATTGTACCAGAACGTCTAAATTGTTCTAAAAACAGTACAATTGCACCGCGGTTATAACGCTGCTACGTACTTGGCCGAGTTAACAAACACTAGGCACACGAACGTAAAACAGCGTGCAGACTACGATGATTAGGTGTCACATTCATGCGCTCCTATTATTGACTATGTGCAAACTTCCTGAGTCATGAAGAGTATGGTCGTTTGTATTTTGGGATTGAATTGAGGTTTCATCTGCAAATTGAAAGGAAAAGTGATATTTCTTCGAAATATGAAAGCTTTTGAGATTTGATTTTTTTTTCACTTTTTGTTTATTTCCCTAGATACTTGAATCCCAATTAGCGACGGTTGTTAAACTTTTTATGTATAGCATTCTTAGTCGGGGAATCACATGTTTTGACGCCTGACAAATTGATTCTTTTTGAGGAGCGATACCTGGAGCATTTGTTAAGTGACAATGAATGCATGCCAAGATTATTTAGACTTTTATTGTTGGCGCCTAGTTTTGGATTTTTGCATATGTCTAATTCTGGGTTTTTGGATGCTGCATGAGTCGTCATCGGGAAGTTAACTCAAGCAAATTTAAAATGGTTTCTCTGAAACTCCTCAAAATTCACCAAAAGACCAATTTTAATGACTCGTCTCTGAGAAGCGTTACGACGAATTTCTACTTGGCTACAGTCTTGGGTGACTCATTTTTCAGTGTGTGGAGGAAGCTGGGTCCTGTGGGAAAGGATGATCGCTCTGGGTGCATAACTGGGTGCATATGCAATACTTCAAGAGAAGCATGCTGTTGATTTATAATTAACATGAAACTTGTGAATAGGCTAGTTACATAGTATTCGTCATACTTCTAAACGGAGGGACAGGGGCTAAAACTGTTCTGAAGGAGGCCTCTGGAAACATTTCATTTCCTCACTTGATCATTTCTTTCAGACAAGCCTAGTCTGCTGTCTCCTGTTTCTTTCCCCCCCCTCCTCCGCTGATCGTCTGTGCCTGTCTGTTTTGAGTTTAAATGAATCAGACTAGAGTAAGTTTTAGAGCATTATTCCTATATTTACCGACGGTCAGCTGTTCAGAATAAAAAAAGAGATACAATTCGTGTTTTATCTTTTTGTAGCCATGTGTAAGAAGAAATGTTCGTGGGTATTTACGTATTATACAGACCACAGTCAAGAAGTGGAGTTGAGTTAATCATAGTGAGGTACTTGTATGATATATCGACCACACTCAAGAAGTGAAGTTCGGTTAATCATAATGAAATATATCAAAATCAGATGAAAATATTATACTTTAGTAACAAAATTATGGAAACTGCAACAAAGAATTGTGGAAAGCAGATTGCCCAGAAACGGTTATTTTAAATACCTAACCAAAATACCAACTCTATATATTAAATATTTAATTAGAATATACCTACATAGTAATTCATCTCACTGTGCCTGAGCTACTTGTCTCCGAATGTATAGACAGACGAACCGGTATTACGCAGAGAGATAAAACTCCTTGAGTATGGTCGATATATCACACAAGTCCCCATAATGAAATATACCAAAATCTGATGAAAATATAATACTTTTGTAACAAAATAATGGAAACTACAACAGAGGATTATGGAAAGCAGACCGCCCAGAACGCATTATATTAAATACCCAGAGCTCATTATCTCCAGTCGGACATTGAGAAACCGGTTTTAAACATATTAGAACAACAATGTAGTCGGTATAATATGTAAGTACCCTTTTAGTGTGTATAATTCGTTTTCGCGAAAGATGATTCCAATCTGCTTATTTATTCCCATTTATTACGTACAATATTTTTGTATGCAAAACGAAGGGTACTTATAGATTCTACAAGCAAGCCCTTCGGTCTTAAGAATTCAGACAACATATTAATCTTTGACCTTCTCTACCAAAGTTCCGGTAAAATTTATTAAAATTAAGTTTGACCTCTTTTTAAATCGTCATATTAATTCCATAGTATCTTATGTGGATTGAAGCCATTTATCTCAATTAGTAATCTATCTTAAGAATAGTTATGATTGTGTTGTTACAGCATCTCTGTTTGCATATGTAAGCTACCCTGGGGTGAAGCTTTCCGGTTAAAAAACTGAATTAGCTATGGGGTATTTATTTTAATGAGCTATTCGCTCTTTTTTTTCACGTTCAGAATCAAAACGTCTTATCAATAAAACGTTTCTCAATATTTTTTCGTTTTGTAATTATATCCACATAAGATTTTTGGCGACTCCCTTTGAAGAATTGTCATGCCTTGCTTAAAAATGATATAAAATTAATAGCAAATAATTCTATCTCAGCTGGGTTTATGGTTAGACAAACTTGGGGAAGGGCTAAACTTCCAAAATATCTGTCAACAAGGGAAAACCTGCTCGAAATTAAAGTAAAGTAGGAATTTTTAAGTTCAGACTAAAGTCAAATAAAATAATGTGTATATGCGATAGATGGTTGCACTAAAATCCCAATTGCCAAAAACAAAGCTTACTGAGAGATTCCGCTAAGAGGCTCAGGAAGGCACTATAGTATGTGCCTTTTCATCTCGAATGACGCTTGAAAAGGCAATACTTCTTAAAGTGACTGCTTTCAAAGCTAAATAAGACCCGGACTTTTTAAAAATGAAGGCTTTTGCTCAATGAAATTTGCTTCTTTTGATTTGACGAAGATGAAAATTTGGTCTAACTTTGGTAAATGTTTACTTTCGTTCCAAGTGCTCTTTCGTTCCAAAATTCTGACTGACAATCACACATTGCTTCCTTATCATTATTAGAGAAGCGCATCCAATTTCTGCTTGACCCTCCTCCTCCATCGGGCAAACTAAAAATGCATAAAATGTGCTTGCTTACTGGTAACATTACCTATAGAGCGAAGTGTATTAGTCCATGAGCCCTACGGGCAGCGGGGCGAGGTCTGTAGTCTATATTTATTCAACAAAGAGTGAAACTAAAAAAAAGGAACTTAAATAAATATAGAATACAGACCTCGCCTTGCTTTCCGCGGGGCTCATGTACTATCTGCTTCGCTCTATAGGTGCTCAATGGAATTCCCGCGGGGCTCAGTGGAATCTGCACGAAAGTAAACATTTACCCTAACTTTTTTTCCCGGAAGCAATACAAATTTACTGCTTGAATGCGTTTGATCTATATACATTTTTTATTCTTTATCTTTGTTTGACAAATTAATAAAAGGCTGCGGTTATATGTTCGTTTACATAGAAACTCACATTTTGTAATTGTGTTGTAATTGGCGTGCGAATTCCATTGATAAAAGCTGCTGAACACTTTAGCTTTGAAGGTAAGATATGTATTGCATTAAGTTCAAAAATATTTAAAAGTTAATGACCTTGTTCCTCAGCATAAAAGTAATGTCTCACTTAAATTTGACTAAAACTGATTACGAAAAAGTCGTATCTGAAATATTTATGAAATCCCAAGGGAGATCTACATGCAATGGTGGGGATGCCCATGTAGTATTGACTTGAAGGGCCCTTCGGAAAAAGAAAAAAATCAATTTATTTTTGGTGCAAACATTCTTGAAGGAATTCATATTCGGAGGAGGGAGAATTAGCTCCCCTACAAAGGCCAAATGTATAAAAAAAATAGCCACCTCTTTCGGCAACTAAGCCAGTTTTGTCAGCTCTTTGTCCCCCTCCGGCCCTCGCATATATAGCCAAACGACGACACCTTTGCTCCTTATGGCTGGTAGTTTTGGCTTTTCCACCTTAAACGGTTTTATCATCCACCAAGTTTCCGGTTTTCTGTTTTCTTTTGTTTATATTTTTCGAAAAGTATAGCTTTTTTACTTTCTCATGGTTCCGAAGCTTCTCCACTCAAACAGTGATAATGTTTTGAATTGTTTCCATTGCACTGACAAAATCTACCTCTTAGCCAACCAAAATTGAAAACCCATTGCCTGCAAAACCAAAATTTCAGCAATTACTGATTCAAGTTAATAGACTTAATGAAAATATCTACTGACCCCATCTTTCTTAAGCTTAAATAAACGGACTTTACTGACTCTCGTTCAGTTGGAAATTGTTTGTGTTATTTCACGAAAAGCTAGTTTATTAACATTTTCGAAAAATAAAGGACATAGCACTTGCATGAATCATGTCCAATAGTTTTCTCCAGCGCTGTCACGGCTGGAAATCATCTGCATGTGCGTTCACGAAAATTTTCTGTTGGATGGCCTGAAAAAAAAATTGATAAGTGGAAAGGAAGGTTCGAGGGCTTATTTTTGTCTTAAAAGTTACATAATATCTCCGAATATTACAAATAAGGCACTATCTTTTTAAGCAGCTGGCAATAACTACCCTACTTTGGTCGATGCTTTCTATTTAAATTGTGTTTTTCGACTTTAGCCTACCTGCTTATTTCGATTTCTTAAGCTCTTTTTTTTGACCCCATATGTTTTGGGATATTCAAAGGCAGGTTAATTTAAATTTTATAAGACGTAACAATTCTTGGCTTGGTCTTTTAAGTTGAAAGGTTCTCGCCACAGTTCGGTCACATTGTCTCCTGTTTACCTACTGAACAATTAAGACATTGTAAATCAGTCGTATGGTTTTGACGCAGTTATCATCTTTTCATGTCGCCAAGAAAAAAAAAATTACCGAACAAGAGCTACCCTTTTCATGTTTAGTGTAGCTGTGAGAGTCAATTAGTGGTACCGTATAGCAATTTGTTTTTGACATCAACATGGTAAACGATTTCTACACGAAGATTCTTGCACAATCTTAAACTGATTTTTCTTTCATGTATTTATATGCACTCGCAAAACCTGCATGGACAAAGGGCGTAATGCTTAAGAATAAGGCTTGCTTCAGAACCCACTGTAAGAAGTTATGGGAATAAATATACACAAGCTCCGAATATTGTATGCTTAGAAATTTAAGATTAGTATGCTTTTGAAAACAAATCTCAGAACGAAATAAACCCATCCGCGATAATCGGCGAATGTTTAGCTTATTCCGAATATTATGTAATGTTGGACCAAATATTTGAACTGTATTGTTATTTGTACCTCTTAGAAGCCCCAAAAAACTGTTTGAAACACATAAACTATAGATTGGAGAAAGAAGCTATATTGCTTATTCGTGTTCCCTTTAAGGTATATTTCTTTATGAACCGGTTCAAGTTAAAATCCAATCAAGTGCTTTGAGGCTAAAATCCCACAATTGCGTCCAGACTAAATGTGTATTAAAGCTACCAGCCATGAGGTTATCACCAAAATCGAATTCCAATTTGAGTAATTAAAAGCTGTCGCTGACTATGGTCGTTGGGGTTTTGTTTTAAAGGAAGTACTTACACGTTTGATTAGTTTCGCTTTGAGGTTAGTAACTCCCATTTCCTAAACTTGACTATTGCGTACTGTAGTGTCTTATCACCTCTGTTGTGTCAATTGTCAAATAGTTTGCTGTGTCATAGTCAGATTACTAACTTACAGTTTCTCGGTTAATAAGGTTAATCGTGGTGAACCTTGAAGAATATACGCTTCCTATGTGATGTAAGCGAAAATTAAGCAGCTAGTGTTCAGCCGCATAAACACTTCGAGTCTGTAACGAACATGGAAGTGCGCACAAGGGGTGAGTAGGGGGGTCCCACACCACAAAATATCAGGAAATTATAATTTCTTCGGATAATATCGAATAGTGCTCATATACAACAAAAACTGCGTGAAAAGTCAGACGTCATAATTCATCAGTTGTATAGTAGATAACACCATTAGGAATTGAACGGATACTAAAACTAATCCGAACTTTTTGACGTTATTCCTCGTAATTTATGGTAATACCACCAGCTAGGGAAGAATAAACAGGTCTTTATATCCCTGACGCTATCTGTTGTCCCTTCTTTTCTTTTTTGACTTACCCACTAGAGTTAAAACCGCAAGCTCTGGAAAACAAATAGGCAATTTTACCGAGGCCTGGTTTGTATACATTTCCCTGCTTGATTTTTGAGTTTTGGTCCTTTTCTTTTAGGCAGCCGTAATACTTTCGTAGGTTATTTGTCTGGTGATCAGAGGTTAGTAAACCAAAAAGGGTAAGAGACAAGCCTAATGATTAATTAAAAATAGAAGAAACTATCCTACCTGTGGAAGTAAAGTTCTTAGGGATCACATATTTGTCAGACTTGTATAGAGCAGTAAATTATCTCTTATTGTTCCTGAGACGCCAATTCTAGATCCTTTTTTGGTTTCCAGGAATTAATTTTGGAAAAGGTCGATTTCGAAATTCCCTACATCTGACTTTTATGTTCGGAAATTATAATGTTTTAGGCATGTAAAGCGTAGCCTTAAAAACTGGACCGAAACAAGCATGACCCTGATCCGACTCACAGTTGCGGGGGAAGGTTACATTTATAAGTTGAAAGTGATTGGAGACCAACCAGCCGCGGGGATTATTTTCGGGGGGAGGGGGAGGGGTAAACGTCAGCTCCGAAAAACTACCAAGTTGGTGTACTAAATACCAATGTTCTTTTACATTGATATGTAAATACCACATATTGAATACCTAAAATTTAATTTTCTAAATACCAAAAAACTGGTTGTTTGATCTCAACCATGCACGATGGGGTATGAGAACTAATGTCCTAACACTGCCTCTATGCGACCAGGTCTAGATGCAACCCGGGGGGAGGGGGGTAAAGTTATTGTCATCATATCGTTTAGAACGGATCGTCCTATCTCAAGCAAACTTGGTGGGAAATAAGAAATTATGTTGTACTTGCCTATAGGTCTATAGGTACCCAAATATAGGTTTAAAGATTAGAGGAGGGATTGACCTAAATTCTTGTCACCAGTATAGCCTATCTGCCAAATAGGGCGTTCAGGTTTCAACACATTGTTAATATCTACGTTGTGTATTAGGGGGCTGGTCCCAATCCAACCTCTGTAGGCGTAAAGTGATTCCTAAATGCAAAATCGCTATCCTCAATTGCATAGCTTAGCATAGATTCTTTTTGCGGAGAGAAAAACTCACCCTAAGGAGGGGGGTTCGCCTAGTAACATTATTTTTTAGCCGTTGTTTATATAAAAGAACATTTGCTGTAAATTTCGGTGAGGGTAGGGGTAAGCCTTACCGTGACTAGATATCCGGCTGTAACAAGAAAAAACACTCCCTGTTGGATCACTCGAAGGATTGGCTTATGAAATGCCTGTGTTCCTGCTCTTTCGTTCCTAAGTCAATCAGCCCAAACGCCAGATTTTTTACTTGGTCCCGTGCAGATCGAGGAAATTTTGAAGTTCTGTTGAAGGAATAGAACGTGTTCAAGGAGTAGAAAGTAAGTGGAATACAGTCAAAACGAGAGACAAAAAATATTTCTGACATAAAATGACCACCGTTTTGAGGGTTGAAAGAGTTTTCAAAGGGTTGAAAGTTTCCTGTCGTCATCCCCTCCTAAAAAAATTATATTCAGGCTACATCCACTTTTCAGATGGCTATAGGCTTATTCTCCTCAATATCTGCATAAACCTAAAATTAAGAAGTATTATGTTGGCTCTGGAATCAGCTAATTATATCTCGGTGCAAATTCAATTGCAAAAATCACTCAGTTCTATGTCCAAAAACATCATTCCATACTTCACAGAGAATCAGACAGTAAATAATTCCGTGAACTAGCTGGTGCACGCAAGCAATTATGGTTCACATTCCAGGATTACTGACACTAAATGGCCATGACGCACGGTTGGCATAAGACAAACAGCGGAAGTAAATTTCACTTTGTAATTACATTATAACATCAACAGTCGGCAAATATTGTATGTACGCACCAGATCGTAGGAGGAGACTACTTCCTTAATATTGGTAATTGTCTCCCTAAACTTTTTTTTAGGCATTTCGTCCTCCATTGGTCAGAATGTGTGAACAGCTACCGGCAACGCAAGGAAAATTCTTTTAAATTCCTCTTAGCTCTCCCCCCTCCTCTCTAAGGGACATTCTGGGAAAACAAACAAATAACTTGGAAAATATCTATTTTCCATGTTTTTTTTTTTATCAAGCAGGAGAACGAGAAATTATACGAAAGTTAAAAAACTATCGGAGGGGATGAATCTTAGAATTACCTACTAGTACTGATTTTTCACAGCAAAGAGGACCAGGTCCCAGTCCCCCCTCCCTCGCTGCATACATGCTCAATTTTAATATGCCCTTATTTGTGCCTTTTGAAAGGTTCTTAGATTGAACGACTGCGAGGAAGACATTAGTTCCTTTGTATCAGGTTTGTTTGTAATACTTTGTCCAAGACTTGAGACTTTTCTCCGCGATATCACGGCCCATTAAGAAATCACCCTCCAATAGAGCTCAAAATATCCAATTTTAGTTGAACACTGTCCGAAATGAAAAGGTCCCAACAGACATTGGGGCAAACAGCCAAAACTTAGGAAAAACATAATGCATTAAAGAGTACGTTCGAAGCTCATATTGGTTGTGATAATTCGAAATGCGTTACCTAACCTTTTTGTTTGTCAAATTTGAGATTTTGCAGCCTCAATTTTAAAATTAGCAGGCTCTGTCGAATTGGCAAACTCTGTCTTGCTGTATCTTATTTGGCTGTTAGTATACTTAAAAGGTTCTATTTATATTTCAGAATGCGTTATATACACTTTTTCGTTCTTTTAGAAATAGCTAGAATATTTAGCTTATGATATATTTGTATTTTTGATATGTATGCATATATTTGATGCCTAAGAAACTTTATCTGACTACTCAATTGTATTTTCGAGTTTTAGACTAGTTTTTTTTCCCTTTGGAAAATTCAATTTCTGCATTATTTTTCTTTATATGAAAACATCTGGTCTCTTATTTTTTGCACATTCAATAGTTCTAAATGGGTGGATGCATAAGAGGTAGGGTGATTAGTCATAGATTTTTAAGGAAGAATGCTTATTAAAATCATTGACTGTAATAGCCTTGCCAAAACTTGGTGTGTTTATATGGAGAAACGTTTAGACAAAGTAGACTATAAAAAGTGTACAAAATCGATTAAATACAATCTGGGGGATTATTTCAAGTCGCGACTTACAATAATTAACTCATATGGCGTTGCACTTTGTATCACGAAGGTGTGCCTGACTGTGTGTCTCTGAGCCTACTTCCTCTCTTATCTTGTAACTTACTGTCTACTCTTGTTCTTGTGATTTAAAATACGCTCAAATTAAAATATCACAAGTTTTACTCACTTTTCCATTTTATGATGCAAGGAATATACTATGAAGAAATTTGATAAAAGGAATACGCAGGAGTAGTAATTCTGGACTAACTCAGGGATGTAAAAAAAAAAAAATGAATCTAGGTGAAATGGCATTCCAAAAATGAATCCATTGTCCAAGTTAGATCTAAGAAAAGTGCGGAAAGCTTCTATATTCACCCTTATCTGACTGTTTCCTGTTTTAGAACTTTGAAATACTGTTAATGCTCTTTTAAAGTCTTCATCGCTAATCGGTCGTGTATAATAATTCGATGGAAGTCATTAAAACAATTATCATATTAATCTGGAATTTTAAGCTACGATTCGTCGTTTTCGCACTTCCCAAAAATGATCCCATTTGTATAATCACAGGGTAACAGAAATCAAAGATGGGGACGCAGTTGGAGAGTAACTGGGATCATTATTTCGAAGGGAACGCATCCCACGTCAGTTCTGTTTGGACGAATCTGTTAACTTAAAAAGTGGCGTTTTCTTATTATTTAGAAACATCCAGATTTTCATAGGTTTTACCGTGGCTCCATTTTTTTAGGAGGGAGAGAGAGAAAGAGGGGGGGACATCGGACAATGTTTGGGCAACATTCACCAATCTTAGTGTGCAGGCAGGATCCAAACAGTCTTGGTTTCGTCTAAAATCTATTTGTAAAATGAAGTTTGAGCGAGTTTTCTAACTACAAACTGCTTTTCATCAAGCTTTAGAATGTGAAAAAAGGAAGTGAAGCTTAACTCCAGACAATTTTACGACAAGAATTTTCCGCCATTTGGATGCCACACCTGGAAATCCTTGTCAAAGAGGATGGGAAAGAGAGAGAAAAACAAACAAACTTAAAACGACTAAGGGACAATACTATGCAGAATAAAGGAAGTAAACAGAAATAATAAGGAAAATACGTGGCGTAATAAAGAAATTGATGACGTAGAATCTTTAGGGGAATTAGCTCGAATATTATTTAAAATACTCAAAAAACCGGTTTGAAAAGGCACGAAAACAGTAAAACTAAAACTTTATAAGATGTTTTCTTAGAAATTTAGGGAGAGTTAAGGCACCTTTGGCAGAGCCTACTTAGGCCTTGAGCTAGTTGTGAGTTCCTTGGTTTGTTAAAATTTCCAGAAATTGTTTGATTGCATGCACCAAAGCAAGTAACATCAGAGCAAATAAAAAGTCTTCACCATTGTGTAATCGTTTTATTAAAGAATTTATGCTCCCTGTGCAAATTTTCGGTACGTTGTTTTTCTGCAGTCCTACGGTATTAGTATTTGAACATAAAACGACAATTTTACTATCATTTGGTAGTCAAGATCCCACTTTATCCACACACCGAGTTATATTTTTTTTTAATTGAAAAATACGCTGAACACGCGACAGAACCATGCAAAAATTGGACTATTTCCCTGTTTTTTTACTTAAGTTCCGATAA
The DNA here is from genome assembly GCF_032884065.1 of Artemia franciscana. Lineage (NCBI taxonomy): Eukaryota > Metazoa > Arthropoda > Branchiopoda > Anostraca > Artemiidae > Artemia > Artemia franciscana. The sequence continues at coordinate 18,852,813 of NC_088875.1, read as the reverse complement.
TTTTCTAAGAAAAAGTCTAAGCATATCGTAATTCTGCCTTGGGAAATGTATAGACCTGAAACTATTGAATCCGATGATATGAATATCTTGTCCTTTCGGTGCAAGTTACAGATAGACCGGTCGGGACAAGCTCGTTTTGAAGAAGGAACATCCGCCATAAAGTACGATCTCTTTTTACGCTTAGCCTGAGCTACTAATTTCAGCGGGCTAGTAGAAAGACTATCAGTATATTGGGGTAAAACTACCCTACCTCTACACTGGTTTTGATTGGACCTACTCTGCGTCCCAAACCACTACCATTCAGAGCAATCATTTAGAGTTTACAAAAAAGAAAGTATGCAAAGTAGGATAAAAAAAAACAAAAGACAAAATAATACTGTAAATTAAAAAGAAGAGCAATATCTGCATGCTAAATTGATTTCAGCACAAAACTTCACACTGGAGAACGTATAGTGTATTCAACCGGTTTGGATATAGGATGCTTTCAATTGATCCCGACTTTTGATCTGAATTAGATTATGATACCAATCCCAGATTCAGATGTAAAAAGACTTTGCCATTGCAACTACATTGAATAGTTAGGTTACACGTCGTATTCAACTTAGACGCTTGAAAATAAAGGTATAGCTCTTTTGACTTAAATTTTCGGGGCGACATCGAAGTAGCTGTCCCAATAATTAGGCCTGGGTGTATCTTACTTCTTGCCTCCAACCCTGACTCCTATTTCTCCATGTTGCAACCTGGTGTTACATCCAATGTACAATATGTACGAAGTCTTCAATTTTGAAACCATTCTATCTAACATGCGGTTCTAGATGTTACTCAGTTTATTCATGACTTTAAAGATAAGGGTGATACTCCAGAAACTGTATTTTTTGACATCAAAAAAGTATTCGACACAATTTCCCATCGTATTTTGAAACATAAACTATATCATTATGGGATTATAGGACCAGTCTGCTCTTTAATTATATGATCGTATAAAATTCGTTGATGATGGTGATTCCACACCAAGAACAGTGCAGCAGTCGATCAACGTTGGGATCCCTCAAGGACCTTTACTTGGCCCCTTGCTTTTCTAGATTTATATCAATGACTTGAGTGAGTCGTCAAAGGATCTTGGAAAGTGTTTTTTTGCGGATGATTTGGGGTGAGGTCCGTCTGATACTTCGGCAAAATATATGTCAGTCAATTGATAGAGCTCCGTTGTGGTTTAAGTCTAATCGTGTGACAGCAAATTCTGAGAAGCCGAAATTTGTTATTTACTCTCGGAGTTCAACTTCTTGTACTGGACTCCAGTGAGTTGAGGCTTCAAAGAACGTGCGTATTGAGCGTGTTAGCTTTGTACGTTACTGAGGAATTATCATTGATGAAAACCTGTCATTTAAGCACCATATTAGACATCTTCAGTTGAAATTAAGCAGGAATGTTGGAATGATTCGTCACCTGAATTTTACTTTACCTTATAACGCATTGAGGTCCGTCTATTTTAGCTTAGTGTATTATTAGCTTAATTTTTACCCACTTGTTTATTCCAAAACATTTAGGAGCCACTTGCTTCCACTCTAGAGACAATAGAATAAAGGATTACGAGTACTGAAAGAATATTTTCTATCTCCTGTTTCGCTACCAAACAAATCAAGTACTCAGAGTATGTATGTTATATTGAATATCTTTCCAGTTAACCAGTTTGTAATGTTTCAGTCAGTTCTGTTTGTTGTTCAGTATCGTAAGAAGGCATTGCCTGCGTATTTTTATGAATCTGAGATCGCGTTTTTCACTAAGAAATAGTTTAACTACAGTATGGAATAAGTTTGGTAAAAATTGTAATCCACCCCTTCCCCTACCAACACTAAAAACAAAATTCAGGAATGCCTAATGAAGATGTAATTTGTTAAGTCAGTTCTGTTTGTTGTTCAGTATCGTAAGAAGGCATTGCCTGCGTATTTTTATGAATATAAGCTGTTACAGGTAGTGGATGAGGTGGATTCATGTCGACAGTCCAGGAGGCGATGGATAGTCTGTCAGTCGCTAATTAAATCCGAGAGATCGCGTTGTTCACTAAGAAATAGTTTAACTACAATGTGGAATAAGTTTGGTAAAAATTGTAATCCACCCCTTCCCCTATCAACACTAAAAACAAAATTCAGGAATGCCTAATGAAGATGTAATTTGTTAATAAGTATGTACATGTATGAATGTGTATATTGGCATATGTATTTATATGTGCTTGTACATCCATCATAATGGTAGATGGTAATAAGCTTACCTAAGCTATGGATGTGAGGGGATTGGTGTCCTTCAAACGATAATTTTGATAGGACCTGTGCCTGTTACCATCAGGAATTTGAACCTGATGATGACAGGCATAGGTCCTGTCGAAATTATCGTTTGAAGAAAATCAATCGCCTTACATCCATAGCTTAGGTAAGCTTATTACCATCTACACTTGTTATTTATAAGAGTCAGGTTGGCCTCAGAGAATATATTAAATATGTACATACATTTGTACGCCTCTTTTGTATAGTATTTTTTTTTTGGGGAGGGGGTTGGCCCTTTTTCTCCTGTTGATGAGTTGAATAAAGTTAATAAAACTTTGATTTTTTTTTGTGGATTGAGGAGTCTGGAAAGGTGAGTTATCTATTGTTTTGTATTTTATTTTTGAGGGCAGTAGGGATTAGAAAATTAAAGATTTTGGTTTATATATATATATATATATATATATATATATATATATATATATATATATATATATATATATATATATATATATTTATATATATATATATATATATATATATATATATATATATATATATATATTTATATATATATATATATATATATATATATATATATATATATATATATATATATATATATATATATGTGTGTATATATATATATATATATATATATATATATATATATATATATATATATATATATATATATATATATATATATATATATATATATTGAATATTAGTAGAAATACGATTAATTTAAATTTATGTGTTGTGTTTTTGTTCCCGACTCCGTCTAGTTTTCCTTGTCGTGAATTCAATATGTTGTAAATGCAATATGTGTAAATATGGTATTAATAATAAAATCTTGAACCTTGAACCTTCAATGTACACGAAGCGGTCAAGTACATAGCTGGCCATATACATGCTCCATAATTTCGTATGTTTTTTTTATTAGCCTTTTTTTACATTTTTAGGATTTAGAAATCCCCTTGAAATATATCTTATGTACGTTTTGTGTACCTTCTCTCGCAAATCGAGAATCTCAGCCGTCTATAATAAACATTTCTCTCAGTATCGGCTCAAAAGCACTATAAATGATTACCGACTTCGTTGTTTTGATCTGACAAATGGCAAGATTTTCGCTTATGAATTAATCCTGGTTATTTCTCTGCATATGGGATTGTTTTGCAAGAGTCATAAAACTATTTAATATGTTTTTGTTGTTGGTCAATTGTCAGACAATTCTTCTGAACATAAATGGAAATTATATTCAGCACTTAAAACACATCAAAGTTAATATTTCAAGTTTCTTTACGAATGATGAACTTCTCCTTAGGAAACAATCAATACTGGCAACTCTTGCATCTAGCCAACTTGTTCAAGATCTGTTGTTTATTATTTTTCCCAAAGACTGACGAAAAGACTAGCCAAAAGTCTTACCTGCTTTTACAAAACAGAGAAGAAGAACTTCATTCAAGCGCAAGGACACCAAGGTCCTGTCCTTGGGGCCAAAATATAGATGCGTTGAAAAACTCGCATTTAGGCTCCCATTTTCCAAAATATGCCCGAGGTTGACATCGGATTTTTAGGTGGGGACAGTCTCTATGATAATTTTTGTTGAAATATACACCCAATAACCATTACTACTACTACTAACAACTCACCGCAGCACCAAGCAGCCTGAGGCCAAAACAGTTACATATGCTCCTCCTCTATCCCAACCTATTCAAAGCCTCCCTCTTTACACCCTCCTAGGAAGTTTCTATTTCCTTTAAATCTTTCTTTATGACATCCTCCCACCCCAGACGAGGACGACCCTGCTTTCCGTTTAGCCCTAGACAGTTGGCATAAAAGGACAATTTTCGGCAATCTGTCATCCTTCATCCACAGAACGTGCCCTAGCCATCTCAACCTTTCTTTCATTATAGCCCTAGAAAGCGGGATTGACCCACATTTTACTTACCGCCTACTGCTTGAAATACGACCAGTCAGCCGGGTACCCAAAACAATCCGTAGGCAATTTTCCGGGAAAACATCTAGTAGATCTTTATCCACTTTTTGGAGCGCCCATGCTTCAGAGCCATATTTGACCACTGCCGTCACTGTACCTTCCAATTTTCTAATCTTGGTTTGCAGACTTTTCTTCCTATTCTTCCAAAAAATTTTTTTTAACTTCGGAAAAATACCCTGAGCGTTGGCTATTCTACCTTTAACATCTTCACTGCTCCCACCGTCTTTACTAATAATACTACCAAGATGAGTGAAGCTGCCCACTTGATCAATCTTTTCGTTACCCACCGTCACCTTTTCATCTTCACTTATTCCTAGCCTTAGTGATTTAGTCTTCTTAACATTAATTTTCAAAGCTCTTCTAGCACCCTGAACACGCAAAACTTCTAAAAGTTCATTTATTTTGCTCACGCTTTCATCTAGGACGCTTAAGTCATCAGCATAATCAAAGTCCAGGAGAGTTTTTCCTCCCTATTTGATTCTGTGATCTCTCCCGTTGCCTTTCCTGTGGCTTTAATTGGGTTTATTCTGCTGTAATAGCCCACAAAATACCAGATAATCAAGATTGTCAGTTAAAATGAAAATGTTTTTCTGCTGTAAGAGTTCTTGGTGATATCCATTTTAATAGGCTATATAGTATTATACGCGCTTCAACCTGCTTCTTTGTTATTTACCTCAAGAGTAAAAATATTCAAAGTTAGGGATGGTGACGCCTCTTTCAAAAACATGAATGATTAGCAGCATAAGTACAAAGGGGTAGACCCCCCTCGCTTCAATCAATCAATTATTCAATCAATTCATTAATACTAAAAAAACAATTACAAAACATAAAGTAATTACGAAGCCCAAGAAGCTTAGCTTGTAATGGGCCAACAAAACAAAAATAAAACTTAGCAATTCATTGTTTAACTAAAGAAACCCTCTTTCAATAGGTGGCCGACTCAGTCCTGCGTGTTCTTAAATTTGTTTAAAAAAATTTCCTCCACGCAATGAAGTTATTTGAAGCCTGAATGCTCCAAGTTTTCCAATGCTCGTAAATGCAGACAGTTTCAACCTTTAAGGGAACGGAGTTTTTTGGGTGGGGGTTGTGAAAACGAGAAAAAAATGAACCCTTTTATGCCATTTTTCTCTTCTCTTGAGATCATTCAAACCAATCTCGGAGAACCTCCTCCCACTCATATGTGCAAGTTTCTGTGCATTCTCAACCATTGATGAACAAGAAGGGGTTAGGCTTGTTCCCTCATGGATTGCTAAGTTTACCGATTCTTGGTGTTTTCCACGGAAAATCATTCCCCACCCCATTTTCCCCAAACGCATCTGATAAAAATTTTGAGGTAGTCATGATGCCTCAGAGCGTGTATTTTAGTGCCAAAACATTCTAACTTATTGAGTCGTCAGGTAAATACAAAACTGATTCTAATGAAGGGCCAGGGGGGGGGGAGGTAGAAAGTGAAATTTGATATATCTTGATTTCTGGGAATGTTTCTGATCTACAATGTTATTATGAAATCAAAGAGTAACAGTAAACCCAACATTAGCAGAATTTGTTTCGTATAGGAGGGGAGCTCCCCCTTCCTCATCTCCAAACTCCCCCTCGTGGTCGTAGAAACTTCGGAAGATGTTTATTCGATCAGACATTAATAGTTCTAATCATTTTCTTTGAAGCTGAAAGTGGTTAAAAACCAACCAGTCCCTGTCCTAAAACTGTTTTTGATATCTGGTCCTTCTGATCTTTTGGACATCTGATCGACATCTTGAGGTATCTATTTTTTACTTTCTCTGTGGCTGCTCAATTTTGCGTGTGGAATTTTCTGAGATGGGGGATTTCCTTGGGGGAAAACACCGGCTCCCAGATTCTCCAGTATTTCTGGATACTTCTTATCCAGATTGCCAATTTTTTTTATTGACTCCTCTCCCCCTAAAAAAATCTTCCATGTGTCCCTTTACCGTACTGTAAATTTAGATACAGATTCACTAACTCTAATACACTAAGAACAAGCAAAGAATAATGATCATTATAGAACTAGAAAGAGGAACAAACAAAACAGTGGTATTGCCAAATTGAACATAGTTTAAATCAACAACATTCCCTCATTCGAGTCGTCAACAAGCGACAACAAGTCGCCAGCAAAAAAAAACCATCCAAAACAATGAAATTTCATTGTATAACATAAAGATTTCATGAGAAGATTTATGACAGTTCTATCAGAACTGGTGCCAACTTCAAAAACTTTTGCCTGATAACACCAAGATGCATCTATATTGCAAAAGTTAAGAAAGAAATGTAAGTAAGAAATTTTTAAGCAAGACTCAACAAAGTCCAGAATGAATTAAGCTTTGGGACTTTCCCGCTTGATATGTAATTCCAGAAGTCTGAAGTGCATGTCACTAATTCAGATTCAGCGAATTGATGCAATCGATAAAGACTGGGATACATTTTCATATTTTCTAAAAGGTCGTATCTCCTCCTCAGGTTTTTCCATTAATAGTTACCGAAATAAAACATGTTGTCATGTCCTAGCGTAACTTATCCATTCAGCTTCAGTATGAACCTACCCTTTAAGGAGCCTTGTATTTAAGAAATTCCTTTTTTTCAGTTAAGATTTGAGTATCAAGGCTAAGTATCTTATAATAATAATAATAATTTATTTTTAACTCACTATAAACGACAAGACACAAGTGGAGTCCTGAATTACGAAGGAAGAAAAAGAGACCAAATTAAACAATCAACTAGAAAAAAACATGGGAAGACCATGAAATGACCGGAACTTTGAAATAGCACACAAAGTTTTCTTATAAGAAAAAATTTAGATCTGGTATATGTGTATGTTCATGAATCAATGGTTATAAATGGGCTATATAAAAAGCTTTTGTTTAGTTCAGTTGTCCTTCAATATAAGCAGGTCACCAAGTGGGCTTTAGGTGGCAAAATGGAACAATATTAACTCGATTGTCAGGTTTTTTTGTGGTGGGGTGGGGAGTTTGTATTTAGATTGTTTAAGCCTCAAATTAGACGAGGCATTAAAAATATAGGAGGAGATGGATTCATTTCGCTTGGGTTAGTTTTACCGTAACTTTTACTGTCAGAAAGAGGAAATCAAGCCAAGGACGACTTCTAGTGACAAGTGTGCGTGAAGTGTTGCAGTAATAGATACCCATATGTTTCAGCTGCGGAGGAACACACCATCATGTCTCACGGGGAAAATCTTGTTTTGCCCTTTTACTTTTTCCGCATAATTGTAGCTGCATCATTTGTCATTCCGTGACGCCAGCTGTTGAGCTTGAATGGTCTGTGGTCTGTCAGCTATAAACAAATCACCAATAAGAACAGAGTTTACATTCTTACGGACCTTTTATAAACCAGTGTGATAGATATACTTAGTCAATCTGAAAACGCTGTTAGACAACTTTCAATATTAGTTTTCAAACAGTTCGTGGTAACGAACTGTGTAGTAAGGAGCGACCGAAAATAGTAACCGAAACTCTAAAAAAAACGGAATTTTGATACCAATAGTTGCATCAAAAGAATACTGTAGAAGTTTCAAGCTCCTATCTACAAAAAAGTGGAATTTTGTGTTTTTTGCCAGAAGGCAGATCATGGATGCGTGTTTATTTGTTTTTTTTCCAGGGGTGATCGTATCGACCCAATGATCCTAGAATGTCGCCAGGGGGCTCATTCTAATGGAAATGAAAAGTTCTACTGCCCTTTTTAATTGACCAAAAAAATTGGAGGGTATCTAAGCCCCCTCCCACGCACATTTTCCCCCAAAGTCACCGGATCAAAATTTTGAGATAGCCAATCTGTTCAGCTTAGTCGCTGAATAACTATGTCTTTGGGGACGACTTAATCCCCCATAGTCCCTGGGGGAGGGGCTGCAAATTACAAACTTTGACCATTGTTTACATATAGTAATGGTTATCATAAAGTGTACAAACGTTTTCATTTTTTTTGCGTTGGGGTTGGGGTGGTTCAGGGGTTATGTGGGATCTTTCTATGGAGGGAAGAGAATTTTCGTGAAGGGGGCGCATGATTTTCTAGCATTATTTAAAAAAAAATGAGAAAATAAACAAATTTTTTTCAACTGGAATTAATGAGCAGCATTAAAACTTAAAACGAACATGAAATATTACGTATATAAGGGGTTTCCTCTCCTCCACATTACCTTGCTCGTTACGCTAAAGTATTTTTAGTAATTTCAATTAATTTTCTACGACCTTTGATTCAGGGGCCATTCTTAAGAATTTGGGACTAAATTCAATTTTTAATGTAAAGAGCGAGGTATTGTCGAGGGGGCGAATCCCCTCATATACGTAATAAAAATACACAAATATAGAAGTAAGTAAGTCGCTACGTAAGTTAATTCGTAAGGTACGTATGTTTATTACTGACAAAAACGTTCGTAAAAAAAGAAATCTAGTTGCAGTTTTAAGTAACCAAAAATTGGAGGGCAACTAGGCCTCCTCCCCCACTCTTTTTTAAGCAAAATCGTCCGATCAAAACTATGAGAAAGCCATTTAGCAAAAAAAATATACAAATTTCATTTTATTTATTCATGTGTGGTGAGCCAAAATCAAAACATACATTAATTCAAAAACGTTCAGAAATTAAATAAAAAAGACAAGTTTTTTAACTGCAAGTAAGGAGCGACATCAAAACTTACAAAGAACAGAAATTATTCCGTATATGAAAGGGGTTGTCCTCTGCTCAATGCCTCGCTCTTTGCGCTAAAGTTTTTTTTTATTGTTTTAAAAGGTAGAGTCGTGACAAAGAGTCAAACTTTAGCGTAAAGAGCGGGGCGTTGGGGAGAGGACAACCCCTTTCATACACGAAATAGTTTCTGTTCTTTTTAATTTTTAATGTCGCTCCTTACTTGCAGTTAAAAAAAACTTGTCTTTTTTATTTAATCAAACAGTTCGTGGTAAAGAACTGTAGTATGGAGTGACCCGGCTCAGCAGCAACCAAAACTCTAAAAAACGGAATTTTAATACCAACAGATAGATACATGAAAAGAATCGCATTTTTACGCTGATTTTAAATACATAATTTTTATCAAGTTTAGTCTTACCAATCAAAAGCTACAAGCCTGAGAAAATTTGCCTTACTTTAGAAAATAGGAGAAAACACCCCCTAAAAGTCATAGAATCTTAACGAAAATCACACCATCATATTCAGCGTATCAGAGGACTCTTCTGTAGAAGTACTGATCTACCAGAAGGCTGATCACGGATGCGTGTTTATTTATTTTTTTTATTTATATTATTTTTTCAGGGGTAATCGTATCGACCCAGTGGTCCTAGAATGTTGCGAGAGGGCTCATTATAATGGAAATGAAAAGTTCTAGTGCTCTTTTTAACTGACGAAAAAAGTGGAGGTCACCTTGGCCCCCTCCCGCGCCAATAATTTTCCCAACCGGTTCAAAATCATTTTGTCACCCGATCAAAATTCTGAGATAGCCATTTTATTCAGCATAGTCTAAAAACCTTATAGCTATGTCTTTGGGGAAGACTTACTCCCCCAAACTCCCCGTGGGAGGGGCTACAAGTTACAAACTTTGATCAGTGCTTATATATAGTAATGGTTATTGGGAAGTGTACAGACGTTTTCAGGGGGATTTTTTGGTTGGGGAGGAGTTGTTGAGTAGAAGGATATATGTTGGGGGAACTTTTCTATGGAGGAATTTGTCATGGGGGAAGAAAATTTCTATGAAGGGAGCGCAGGATTTTCTATCATTATTTAAAAAAATGAAAAAATATATATGAAGAAGTTTTTTCAACTGAAAGTAAGGAGCAGTATTAAAACTTAAAACGAACAGAAACTATTACGCATATGAGGGGTTTACCTCCTCCTAATACCTCGCTCTTTACGCTAAATTATTTTTAGTAATTTCAACTATTTATTCTACGGCCTTTGTGATTCAGCGGTCATTTTTAAGGAATTAGGACAAAATTTAAGCTTTAGTGTAAAGAGCGCAGTACTGACGTGGGGATAAACCCCTCATATACGTAATAAAAACATACAAATACAGAAGTTCGTTGCGTAAGCTAATTCGTAAGTTACGTATTTATTTTACTAAAAAAAAATGTTCGTAAAAATTAAAAATTCTAGTTGCCTTTTTAAGTTTCCAAAAATTGAGGGGGCAACTAGGCTTCCTCCTCCGCTCCTTTTTTTCTGAAAAATTTTCGATCAAAACTATGAGAAAGCCATTTAGCCAAAAAAATAAATACGTAAATTTCGTTTTAATTATTCTTCTCCGGAGAGCCAAAACCAAAACATGCATTAATTCAAAAATGTTCAGAAATTAAATAAAAAAAACAAGTTTTTTTTACTGAAAGTAAGGAGCGACATTAAAACTGAAAACGAGCAGAAATTACTTCGTATATGAAAGAGGCATGCTCCCTCCTCAACGCCCCGCTCTTTACGCTAAACTTTTTTACTGTTTTAAAAAGTAGAGTTTAGAGAAAGTGTCTAACTTTAGCGTTTTTACAGAGCGACGACATTACAAAGCGACGACAGATCGGGTACAGCGACAATTCTTTTTACGATTATCCGCATCTATACAATTTCTGTTCTGATTGCCTTTGTGAACACTCTAGACGGTATCCTACAGTTGTAAGCCGTTGATAACACGACTAGTTTATGGGTGCTAAAACGGAACTCATTAGAAATATCTGAAAGGGTGCTTTGATTCCTACATCGAATGTTCTGTACGTTACCAGATGGGACTCGAACTCCCTGCAGACAAAGTCCGACCTGCTGATCCTTATATTACCTAATTGAGATCCGATAAACCATGCATGAAAAGAATGTAGCCCTACCCTCGGAGAGGTCGTATTGCGTACGGACATCAGAAACTGTAGATATAGCTGTTAAGCAGGTTCGGTTGAATGAAACTGACCACAAGATATTTTATATCTGCACCGCCCCCTGATCCTGCAGATTTCAGATGAGGTGAAAGTCTAAGAAACTACTTTCCAGGAATTTTCTGGATTTTTTCATTTAATGATTTCGTCAAATATTTTATAAAACCAGTTTCGCTACATTTTTTAATCGTTTAACCATGCAGAATCAGTAGCGGAATTAAACAAACCTTCGATAAGATTCCAAGTTCCGTAACTGGAAATCTCGTTTGAGACTTGCATGCTCCGGCAGTCCCAAAGGGGTTAAACCCCATTTCGGAGAAAGTCTCTGCTTTTTACTCTCGCTTTATGAATTTTAAGCCTAATAGCTAGAAGTTATCTAGAAACAATCAAGGAAAGTGACATTATGCATATTTCGTCCGAAAAAGAAGACGTATTACTGAAACTACATTATTGTAAATCAATTCTAAACCTAAAATAGACAGCGGCGCCAATTTAGGAAAATGTGTGTGTGTGGGAGGGGGAGGGTCCAAGTTTTTTTCATTTTTTAAATGAAGTTACAAGAAAAGGTATTTTTCGAAATCCAGGAGGCCATTTTTTTAAATGAAAGCACAATAACGCATTGTTGCAAGACAAGGAGGGTCAAGTTTTTTTTTTTTTTTTTTTTTTTTTTTTTTTTTTTTTTTTTTTTTTTTTTTTTTTTTTAATGAAGTTACAAGAAAAGGTATTCTTTGAAATCATGGAGGACATTTTTTTTAATGAAAGCACAAAAACGTATTTTCGAAAATCCAGGAGGACAATTGCGCCCCTCCTCACCTCCAGTTGGTGCCCCGAGAGGAGGGAAGAGCAAGGATAGAAGTTGTTGCATGATCAAGTAGTTCATATGTATTTATCCTTTAAAGCGGATTTAACTGTCAGATAGCCTATGTCTGTGCTACTGTTAGTTTGTTAATGTGCTATCGCCAACCAACGGAATCAACTTAGTAGAATCAAAATTGAGTGCTTTCAAATATTTAGAATAAATACACTTTTTAGTTATAGATTAAATTGTGGTGCACTTGAAATTATTCGCCTTAGAAATTCTGACAAAAAGCAGTCCTTGAAAAAAGCATGGGACCTTCTGTTTCTCTTTGAACTAAAAAAAAAAGTGTACCTTTATTTTTGATTGTTTCTCGGTCAGAAAGAATATCATTTTTGTTTTATTACTCAAAGAAGAATAGTCTATTAGGGTAATTTTAGGATATTCCTGTAAGGACTTACTGAGGGCTCTTTCAGAGAATGTTAACAAAACACGTGTTTAAAAAGCGATGCAATCTAGATATTTGGACCCAATAACGTACTTTTCAAGAAGCCTCCAACGCTCCCTGCATCCTTGACAACATATCACAAATGCATACACAGGGAGGGGGGGGGAAGGTGTTCGCTTATATATTATACCAAACATACTCGAGAAGTTTGCTCTCTTAAATGTGAGAAAACCGGTTTTATCTGTCTTTATTCAGAGACAATTAGCTAAATCGTGGAAAAACTACGAAGTAATTATATTTTAATTGAATATTTAATATATAGAGTTGGTATTTTGGTTAGGTTAGGATAGGTATTTAATTAAATTAAAAACAAGTTTTTTTAACTGCAAGTAAGAAGCGAAATTAAAACTTAAAACGAACAGAAATTATTCCGTATATGAAATGGGTTGTCCCCTCCTCAACTCTTTACGCTAAAGTTCGACTCTTTGTCACAACTCTTCTTTTTAAAACAATAAAAAACCTTGATAAAAAGAGATGCTTATGAATATGTTGCATGCAAGGGTTCAGTTTGTCATTTATCCATGTATTAAATAAAAAAAAAACAAGTTTTTTAACTGAAAGTAAGGAACGACATTAAAACTTACAACGAACAGAAATTACTCCGTATATGAAAGGGGCTTTTCCTCCTTAACGCCCCGCTCTTCACGCTAAACTACTTTATTAAACAGTATCAATTTTTAGCGTAAAGAGCGGGGCGTTGAGAAGGGAACAGCCCCTTTCATACACGGAGTAATTTCTGTTCGTTTTAAGTTTTAATGTCGCTCCTAACTTTCAGTTAGAAAACCTGTCTTTTTTATTTAATTTCTGAATGTTCTTGAATTAATGCATGTTTTGAATATGGACCACCGTACATAAATTATTAAAACGAAAGTTGCATATTAATTTTGGCTAAATGGCTTTCTCATAGTTTTGATCGGGAGATTCTGAGAAAAAAAGGAGCGGGAGAGGAGGCCTAGTTGCCCTCCAATTTTTTGATTACTTAAAAAGGCAACTAGAACTTTAATTTTTTACGAACTTTTTCATTAGTAAAAAATTGACGTAACTTAAGAATTAACCTACGTAACAAACTTCTATATTCGTATGTTTTTATTACGTATATGAGGAGGTTCATTCCCTCGTCAATATCTCGCTCTTTACATTAAAGCTTAAATTTTGTCCCGATTCCTTAAGAATGACCCCTGAATCACAAAGGCCGTAGAATAAATAGTTGAAATGACTAAAAATACTTTAGCGTAAAGTGCAAAGTATTATGAGGAGGCGTATGCATGATAATTTCTGTCCGTTTTAAGTGTTGATGCTGCTCCTTACTTTCAGTTGAAAAAACTTCATGTTTATTTTTCATTTTTTTTAATAATTCTAGAAAATCCTGTGCCCCCTTCAATGAAATTCTCTTCCCCCATGACAAATTACTCCATGGAAAAATCCTCCCACGTAACCCCCCCCTCAGATTCTCCCCCCCCCCCAACCAAAAAATTCCCCTGAAAACGTCTGTACACTTCCAAATAACCATTACTATATCTAACACTGGTCAAAGTTTGTAACTTGCAGCCCCTCCCATGGATACTTTGAGGGAGTGAGTCGTCCCCAAAGACATAGTTTTAGGTTATTTGACTATGGTGACTTATATGGCTATCTCAGAATTTTGATCCGATGACTTTGAGGAAAAAGTGAGCGTGGGAGGGGGCCTAGGTGCCCTCCAATTTTTTTGGTCACTTAAAAAGGGCACTAGAACTTTTATTTCCCGTTAGAAATAAATACGAATATCCACGTTTTTGTGGATAGGAGCTTTAAGCTTCTACAGTGAGGTTCTCTGATACGTTGAACCTGATGGTGTGATTTTCGTTAAGATTCTATTACTTTTAGGGGGTGTTTTCCCCTATTTTCTAAAATAAGGCGAATTTTCTCAGGCTCGTAACTTTTGATTGGTAAGATTAAACTTGATGAAACTTATATGATTAAAATCAGCACTAGAATGCAATTCTTTTGATGTAACTATTGATATAAAAATTCCATTTTCTAGAGTTACGGTTACTACTGAGCCGGGTCGCTCCTTACTACAGTTCGTTACCACGACATGTTTGATAGATAAACTGTCTTGGTCTCAGGGAACTGTTATTTATGGTAAATTACTTTATGTAGTTCATATAATTCTGTACCTCTATTAATATGTACCTCTGTAGCTCTGTTCCGTAATTCTGTACCTCTATTAATCTATTAATATGATGCAGCTTTCCTCAAGAAGAAACATAGTTAATGAAAAAATATACAATCGTATTCAAATTAATCTTCTAAATGAAGTAGAGATAGTTTTCCACGTATTTTGTCCTTAGTGCGAAGGATGATAGTGTTTCACCACATGATAGTTTTATAGGTGTTAGTCATATTGATTTTACTCTCAAATTATGTTCAATATTCGATTCTCTTGGATGCTTATTTTTTTATGTACAAAGAGGGTAAGAACGCAACTTAACTTGTATAAGCGCTGTCAAAATGCATTAAAACTATAGCAGTAGTTGAACAACTTTTATTATCAAAACATTGATATATCAAACAGTTCGTGGTAACGAACTGTAGTAAGGAGCGACCCGGTTCAATATTAACCAAAACTCTAAAAAATGGAACTTTGATGCCAATAGTTACATCAAAAGAATCGCATTTTAATGCTGATTTTTAATATATAATTTTCATCAAGATTAGTGTTGCCCGTCAAAAATTACGACCCTGAGGAAATTGCCTCATTTTAGAAAATAGGGGAAACATCCCCTAAAAGTCATACGATCTTAACGGAAATCATACCATTAGATTCAGCGTTTCCAGAGACCTTGTTGTAGACGTTTCAAGCCTTTATCTACAAAAATGTGGAATTTCGCATTTTTTGCCAGAAGACAAATCACGGATGCGTGTTTATTTTATTTATTTATTTTTTTTGATTGTTTTTTCTCCCCCAGGGGTGATTGTATCGACTCAGTGGTCCTAGAATGTCGCGAAAGGGCTCATTCTAACAAAAATTAAAAGTTCTAGGGCCCTGTTTAAGTGACCAAAAAAATTGGAAGGCACCTAGGCCTCCTCCCACGCTCATTGTTTCCCCAAAGTCACCGGATCAAAATTCTGAGACAGCCATTTTATTCACCATAGTCGAAAAACCTAATAACTATGTCTTTAGGGAAGACTTACTCCCCTGCAGTCTCCATGGGAGGGGCTGCAAGTTACAAACTTTGACCTGTGTTTACATATAGTAATGGTTACTGGGAAGTGTACAGACGTTTTCAGGGGGATTTTTGTTTGGTTTGGGGGGAGAGTTTAGGGGGGGGGTTACGTGGGAGGATCTTTCCATGGAGGAACTTCTCATGGGGGAAGAGACTTTCAATGGAGGGAGCGCAGGATTTTCTAGCATTATTTAAAAAACAGTGAAAAAATAAATATGAAAAGTTTTTTCTACTGAAAGTGAGGAGCAGCATTAAAACTTAAAACGAACAGAAATTATTACGCATATGAGGGGTTTACGTCCTCATAATACCTCGCTCTTTACGCTAAAGTAAATTTCAACTTTTTAGTAATTTCAACTATTATTCTACGGCCTTTGTGATTCAGGGGTCATTCTTAAGGAATTGGGACAAAATTTAAGCTTCAGTGTGAAGAGCGATGTATCGAGTTGGGTAAGCCCCCTCATATACGCAATAAAAATATACGAATATAGAAGTTCGCTACGCAAGTTAATTCGTAAGTTACGTATATTTTTTACTTATGAAAACGTTCGTAAAAAGTCATAGTTGCCTTTTTAAGTAAAAAAAACTGGAGAGCAACTAGGCCTCCTCTTTCGCTCCTTTTTTTCTCAAAATCTTCCGATTAAAATTATGAAAAAGCCATTTAGCCCAAACAAATTAATATGCAAATTTCGTTTTAATTATTTATGTGCGGAGAGCCAAGATCAAACCATTCATTAATTCAAAAACGTCCAGAAATTAAACAAAAAACAAGTTTTTTTAAATGAAAGTAAGGAGCGACGTTAAAACTTAAAACGAACAGAAATTACTCCGTTTATGAAAGGGACTTTTCCTCTTCAACGCCCCGCTCTTTACGCTAAAGTTTTTTACTGTTTTAAAATGTAGAGTTAAGAGAAAGAGTTAAACTTTAGCGTAAAAAGCGGGGCGTTGAGGAGGAAAAGCCCCTTTCATACACGGAGAAATTTCTGTTCGTTTTAACTTAAAGTTGACAGGCATATCAGGGACTCGAACAGATTAAATAAGAAATAGTCGCTTTCCCGATTTGACCGTCTGGGGAGGTGTCGAAGGACAGTTAATTCGGTCAAATTAGAAAAAATGAGGTATTTTTAACTTACGAACGGGTTATCGGATCTTATTGAAGTTTGATATTTAGAAGGACCTCGTGTCTCAGAGCTCTTATTTTAAATCCTGACCGGACCCGGTGAGATTGGGGGGAGTTGGAGGGGGAACCGGAAATCTTGGGAAACGCTTAGAGTGAAGAGATCGTAATAAACCTTCGTGGGAAGAAGCTCTTGGCTTCCAACCTCGCCACAAGTACCATATGAGCTCTTGTTTAACTTGTGGTTGCTATGGGCTGTGGTTCGCTCTCTACTAGGTTGCAGTTACTGCTGCAACCATGAAAACACAACATAATTCTTGAGTGCGTTCCGTTTAACAGAGCAGTACCTAATTCATATTTAAAAGGAACTGGATTTACTACGAAAGAAATTAAAAGAACAACTGAACAGATGGGTCCAGAACGAACAGATATTAAAATGAATAATCAAATCCAAGTAAAAAAAAACGAAATCACCCCAAGTTAGAGTAAAACTTCTGCCTTCCCCAAAACTTTCTATAGACCAAAGCGTTATTGTAGTTTTACTAAAAACTATTTATAGTTCCAGCTATACGTTTTCATGTACTTTACCTTTTTTTTACAGCATCCCCCTCCCCCCGATTGAAAAAGTTCTAGATTTGTTTATGATTTCCCGCGTAATTTATTTTTTCATATGATTTGCCTATTTTATTCGTTTTTCAAGTATTTTCCCGTCTCCCCTATGAACCAAATTTCATTGTTCATACATGGCCTTTAATCTTGGAAAGCCAAGAAACATATTCTTGTGGAAATTACCCTGCATGTTATGAAGCTAGATTGGCGTGTAATCACTTCGTATTTTTATTGTTCCAGAACACAAGAAAAGGCGAAGAACGAGAGAGATTTAAAGCTGAAGCAGAAATTTTGAAAGGTTTAAATCATCCGAACATTGTGAAGTACTATGATTTTTGGGAAACGAAAGGAACTGTTGTTCTCGTCACGGAGATGATGAATTCTGGTACCTTGAAAACGTAAGTGCGTCCTTAATATCCTCTGGCTGTCTTTCGCAAATACTAGGAAGCCTTTCACCCGTTTTATGTTTTTTAACTAATTGTCCCCCTCTGGATTGAATTTTACGTATACACCAGATGAGGGTTGATTTTACTATTACAAAAAGCCAAATGAAGGCAGAAAAATTGCCAGATGAGAAATACTTGCCAGATTCCACAACAACGTTGTAGACTTTAAGACTTGCACAAATTATAATAAAATTGGAATGAACATTAGATGTCCCAAATAAATGAATACTAGTTTATGTTTAAAATTATATGAATACGTATACTTCTCGCTCTGATAATTATAATAATGGTATGTGTCATTACTTGAACTCAATTGAGCATAGTGGCATTCAAAAACACCCATCTTCTCTTCTTGACCCTTCTTCTCCTTTCCCTTCTTCCTCTTCTCCTTCCCCAGTCTCCTTTCTCCTTCTTTTGTATAAATCTGTTCAAATTATTTTTTTGCCTTGAACGTTACCAACTTGAGAAATTTAGTTAAGTTGGATTAATTGTAGAAGACTTTGCCGCCCTTTGTCGCCCGTCAAATATGGCTTGGCTACTGCAACGATTTGGGCAGACATTTGATAAAATTATCAAAGTGGAATTTTTTTTTAATCGAAGAATCAAACCAAACAGAAGTTTGATTCGAAGAATATTTTATGCTATCTCAAATCTGAGCCCATAAGGCCGGCATTAACAATCGTTATATTTGCATGGCTAGGAGCTTTTGAGATTTTATACCAATAATTTTCGGTTCAAAATTGTCAGACTTTAATTTTAACATCTTAAAAAAAAAATCTTAAAATTTTGATGTCGAAAGGTGCTTACTGTATGCACACAATTAGTTTAATGAATGTTGTAAATTTTGATTTGTATTGACTCTTGAAGATGTAAAAAGAAACTGTAAACTTCAAATTTTTTCAGACAACTAAAACTTAGTATTGTTGGGGTTTTACAAATACTGAATGCTTCGCCTATCCGATTTTTCTAAGAAACTGGTTGTAGATGTGCTGATCGCTAAAGCCACTAATCTTGACCTGCACTAATTTATCATGTTTCAACTCTCAAACATATTTCTACTCTCCTTCCTCTTAGAGGAAGTTCGAGCTTCTCACTAAAATAGGATATTTGGTGCCCAGACCGATGCCCTTTAGGATCTGAGCAAAGAGTATCATTGGCATCATTGGGGGGGGGGGGTGTGGGGACCGGAAATCTTGGAAAACGCTTAAACCGGAGAGCTCAGGATGAAACTTGGTGGGAAGAATAAGCACAAGTCTAAGATATGTGACCGACATAACCAGACCGGATCCCCTCTCTTTGGTGGAGTTGGGGGGGGGGTAATTCGGAAAAATTAGAAAAAATGAGTTATTTGTAACTTGTGAACGGGTGATCAGATTTTAATGACATTTGATATTTAGAAGGATCCTGTGCTTTAGAGCTCTCATTTTAAATCCTGACCAGATCCGTTGACATTGGCGGAGTTGGAGGGGGAAACCGGAATTCTTGGAAAACGAGAAAATTGAGGTATCTTTTTCTTACGAATAGGTGATTGGATCTTAATGAAACTTGATATATAGAAGGACCTTATGTCTCAGATGCTCCATTTTCAATTCGAATCAGATCCGAGGACATAGGGGGTTGGAGGGTGGAAACAAATCTTGGAAGCCAGAAATCTTTGAAAACGCTTAGAGTGGAGAGATCGGGATGAAACTTCATGGGAAGAATAATCACAAGTTATAGATACGTGATTGACATAATTGGAACGGAACCGTTTTCCTTGGGGGAGCTGGGGGGTGTTAATTTGGAAAAATTAGAAAAATTGAGGTATTTTTAACTTAAGAACGGGTGACCGGATCTTAATGAAATTTGATATTTAGAAGGAACTCATGTCTCAGAGTTCTAATTTCAAATCCCGATCACCAGATCTGTCGACATTGGGGGGAGTTGGAGGGGGAAACAGTATATCTTGGAAAACGCTTAGAGTGGAGAATTCTGGATGGAACTTGGTGGGTAGAATAAGCAAATATGGTAGATACGTGATTGACGTAACCGTACTGGATCCACTCCCTGTGGGGGAGTTAGGGGGTGGGTTCAGTGCTTTGGCGAGTATGGTGCTTCTTGACGTGCTAGGACGATGAAAATTGGTAGGCGTGTCAGGGAGCTGCACAAATCGACCTGATAAAGTTGTTTTCCCCGATTCGATCATCTAGGGGGCTTAAGGGAGTGGAAATATTAGAAAAAATGAGGTATTTATAACTTATGAGTGGGTGATAGGATCTTAATGAATTTTGATATTTAGAAGGACCTCTTGACTCATAGCTTTTATTTTAGATCCCTACCGGCATTAAGCCTCTGATTTTCCTTTTGAATCAATCTATTGATTCTTAGAATTTTGCTCGAGCTCACACCATTTTTGCTCTTGGTTCTTCCGGCCTCATCACAAGTGCCATATGAGCTCTTTAATCTTGTTAGTATTAATTTTTAGTTTAATTTCAAAACTTTTTTTATAATGTCTGGCCTTAACTAACATCTATCAAAAATATCAGACTGAATCACGTTTTATGGTAATTAAATCTGGAATTTGCCTTAGTTTGGGCCATCAAGCATAGGAGGAGTTAAATCAAGCGATGGATTTAAAGCGATCAAAAACTATAGAAAAAACTATTCAGCTTCAGAAGCAGAAATCCCGTGCAGTGGTGCTTATCATGGTACCCTCCCCCCAAAAAAACATCACCGCGATAAAATTAAGAAATGTTGGCTCGTCTGACCTCATCACAAGCGCCATAGGAGCTCTTGTTTGACGAAACATTTTGCTAAGATCTTATTACTATTATCACATTTTTGTTTTTTACTTAATCGAATTGCCAAGGTCTAAGAGCTCGCTTATCTCAATCGAAACCCCGAATTTTTTTGTCCAGTGGGACCAGGGGGTGTCAATTCACCAAGACATTGGGAGGGTGGAAGTAAAATGTAATTTTCCAAAATCTGGGGGAGCAATTTTTTTTAGTTTTTCAATGAAAACACCAAAAAGGCATTTTCAAAATCTATGGGGAGAATCTAGGGGGCAATTATTCCATTATTCCTCGACAAAATTGAGGAAAACCTAGGTCATTCACAAATCTTGGTCTTTTTCATCAACACATGTGGCTAGTGCATTAATTGTAAAGGTAGCGCATTACGATTAACTGAATTTATTATTAGTAAATTATCTTTTGTAATCTATTAGAAATGTGAATGATACAAAAGGGTGTGTACAATTCCATTCTTTAGATAATGAAACTTGGGAATGCACTAAGTTCATTCATCGCTTGCTCTAGAATAGTGAAAACATGCTCAAACATGAATAAATTCCGCTAAAGGCTCATTGCTATGCCTTGTATTTATCTTTTATGGTTGTAATTTCCAGGTCTTGAGTTGCTTTAATAAAGATTAGGCACGTAATCGAATTGCATATGGTATCCACATAATCCTTCTATAAACTTTGGTGGAATTTGGGATATAAAAGTATTAGTAAACGGCTGTTAATCAAACAGTTCTCGTGGTAACGAACTGTAGTAAGGAGCGACCCGGCTCAATAGTAGCCAAAACTCTAGAAAATGGAATTTTGATGCCAATAGTTACATCAAAAGAATCGCATTTTAATGCTGATTTTAAATATATCAGTTTCATTAAGATTAGTCTTACCCGTCAAAAGTTAGGAGCTGAAAAAATTTGCCTCATTTAGAAAATAGATGGAAATACCCTCTAAAAGTCATACGATCTTAACGAAAATTACACCATCAGATTCAGCGTATCAGAGAACCTTTTCGTAGAAGTTTCAAGCCCCTATCTGCAAAAATGTGGAATTTCGCATTTTTTGCCAGAAATCAAATCACGGATGCGTGTTTATTTGTTTTTTTTGTTTTTTTTTTTCTCCAGGGATGATCGTATCGACTCCGTGGTCCTAGAATATCGTGAAAGGGCTCATTCTAACAGAAATTAGAAGTTCTAGTGCCTTTTTCAAGTGACCAAAAAATTGGAGGGCACCTAGGCTACCTCCCACGCTCATTTTTTCCCCAAAGTCACCGGATCAAAATTCTGAGATAGCCATTTTATTCACCATAGTCGAAAAACTAATAACTATGTCTTTAGGGGCGACTTACTCCCCCACAGTCCCCGTGGGGGGGGGGCTGCAAGTTATAAACTTTGACCTGTGTTCACATATAGTAACAATTTTTGGCAAGTGTACAGACGTCTTCAGGGGGATTTTTTTGGTTTGGGGGGAGAGTCGAGGGGGGTACGTGGGAGGATCTTTTCATGGAGGAACTGGGGGAAGAGACTTTCAATGGAGGGGGCGCAGGATTTTCTTGCATTATTTAAAATATGAAAAGTTTTTCCTACTGAAAGTGAGGAGTTGCATTAAAACTTAAAACGAACAGAAATTATTACGCATATAAGGGGTTTACCTCCTCGTAATGCCTCGCTCTTTACGCCAAAGTATTTTTAGTAATTTCAACTATTTATTCTACGGCCTTTGTGATTCAGGGGTCATTCTTAAGGAAGCCATGTAGCCCAAAAAATTAATATGAAATTTTGTTTTATTTATTTATGCGCGGAGAGCCAAGATCAAAAAATGCATTAATTCAAAAACGTCCAGAAATTAAAAGAAAACAACAAAAAAGCAAGTTTTTTAAAATCAAAGTAAGGGACGACATTAAAACTTAAGAAATTACTCCCTATATGAAAGGTGCTTTTCCTCTTAAAAACTTAAAACGAACAGAAATTACTCCGTATATGAAAGGGGCTTTTCCTCTTCAACGCCCCGCTCTTTACGTTAAAGTTTTTTACTGTTTTAAAATGTTGAGTTAAGAGAAAGAGTCAAACTTTAGCGTAAAAAGCGGGGCGTTGAGGAGGAAAAGCCCTTTTCATATACGGAGTAATTTCTGTTCGTTTTAAGTTTTAATGTCGCTCCTTATTTTCATTTAAAAAACTTGTTTTTTTGTTTAATCACTTTCAAAATGCCATTTTCAATTCACTATGTTGATAACTGAGCCATTCAGATGCAGTGACGAAGTCGACGGTATTTATTGGTTATAGGCTTAACACTCAAGAAGTGAAGTTAGGTTAATCCTAATGAAATATACCTAAATATGATGAAAGTAAAATATTTTAGTTACAAAATTGTGGAAACTACAGCAGAGAATTATGGAAATCAGGCCCCCAAAAACGCATTATAGTAAATGGTTTCTAACCTAACCTAACCAAAATACCAACTAAAATTTCATCAAGTTTAGTTTTACCCATCAAAAGTTACGAGCCTGAGAAAATTTGCCTTATTTTAGAAAATTGGGGGAAACACCTCCTAAAAGTAATATAATCTTAACGAAAATCGCACCATCAGTTTCAGCGTGTCAGGGAACCTTACTGTAGAAGTTTAAAGCTCCTATCTGCAAAAATGAGGAATTCTGTATTTTTTGTCAGAAGACAGATCACGGATGCGTGTTTATTTGTTTTGTTGTTTTTTTTTCCCTAGGGGTGATTGTATCGACCCAGTGGTCCTAGAAAGTTGCAGGAGGGCTTATTCTAACGGGAATTAAAATTTCTAGTACTCTTATTATTTGACCAAAAAATTGGAGGGTACCTAGACCCCCTCCCACGCTCTTTTTTTCCCAAAGTCATCGGATCAAAATTTTGAGATAGTCATTTTTTTTCAGCATAGGCGAAAAACCTAATAACTATGTCTTTCGGGATGACTTAATCTCCTACAGTTCCCGGGGGAGGGGCTGCAAGTTACAAACTTTGACCATCGTTTACGTATAGTAATGGTATTTGGGGAGTGTGTAGGCGTTTTCCGGGTGACTCTCGCGTTGAGGGGGGAGGCTGCTCTAGGCAGGGGGTTACGTGGGAGGATCTTCCCATGGAGGAATTTATCATAAGGGATGAGAATTTCCATGAAGGGACCCTAGGATTTTCTAGCATTATTAAAAAAAGAGGAAATAATTGAAAAAAAGTTTTATTCAACTGGAAGTAAGGAGCAGTATTAAAACCTAAAACAGAAATTATTACATATATAAGGGGTTTTGTCTCCTCTGCAATACCTCGCTCTTTACGCTAAAGTATTTTTAGTAATTTCAAGTATTTATTCTACGGCCTTTGTGATTCAGGTGTAATTCTTAAAGAATTGGGACACAATTCAAGCTTTATTGTAAAGAGCGAGGTATTGACGAGGGGACGAACCCCCTCATATACGTAATAAATATATACAAATATAGAAGTTCTTTACGTAAGTTAATTCGTATGTTACTTATATTTATTACTAATAAAAACATTCGTAAAAAATTAAAAGCTCTAGTTGCCTTTTTAAGTAACCAATAATTGGAGGGTGCTAGGCCTCCTTCCCCTCCCCTTTTTTATCCAAATCGTCAGATCAAAACTATGAGAAATCCATTTAGCTAAAAGAAATTAATATGCAAATTTGTTAGCCATTTTCCGACCACTTTCAAATATTCAATTACTTCCAACTGTATCATTATATACATTCGGAAGACTGTTCAATTATGACTGTAATATAGAATTCAATTATAATTAGCATTAATTATCTTTGCTAATATTAAAAATTGTAAATATTAAAATTCAGAAAAACTATTTGTGAAGTTGTTGATGATGTCTTAGGGAAGAGTGCTAAGACTGCAACTAGGAATATTAGTGAAAAAGCTTTAGGTTTAATAGAGAGTAGAAGGGGTTTGTATAAGAATTATCTGAGTGATAGGTCGTATGAAAACAAAAGGAATGTAAAGAATGCGGAGAAAGCATTAAAATATGAACTAAGGAGATGTGAAGTGGAGGCCATGGATAAAACTGCTGAGAATCTGGAAGATGCGACTAGACGGCATAATAGTAAAAATATTATACTGGCATATTAATAAATTGAAAGGGAGTGGCCAATCCGGACTAGTCCCAGTTAAAGATAGAAATGGGGCCACAATTAGTGATAAAGAAAAGTTATAGAAAGATGGGTGGAACATTTTGAGAATGTGCTAAACCGAGATACAGTTGCAGGGAAAGATATAGATGATAATGAAAAAGTTTGTGATACCTTGGATGTGAAGGAAGATTTGTTTAGTGAGGAAGAATTAGCGACAGTACTAAAAGGATTAAAAAATAAGAAGATTGTCATTTGATATATATTCTGATATTTATTCCTTGGGAACTAGAACTTCAAATTTTCAACCAAATGAGCCTCCTCTAAAGTTAAACATCCATCCCTTCCATAAAAATCTTAAATGCCCCGGGCATAACTTGCAACTTTCGCCCCAAGCTTTGGGGGTTTGTTTCAACCTCAAAAGCCTTGCTATAAAATATTCGGAATATTTTGAATATAATGGCTATCTCAAAACGTCTATTAGATGTATTTCGAGAAAATACGATGTGTGTGTGTGTCGAGGGGGGGAGGTAGCTGCCCTTCGATAACTTTATTTCTTAAAAAAGCACTATCACTTCTGACCAGTCCAATGAGCCCCCTTCAAAGTTTATGCAACGACTCCTTCTATAATTCCAGGGTTGGCATAACGTCCAACCCTTGCCCTGAGGGCTGTTTTTTCTTTCATCCTCAAAGACTTAATTTCTGGACCTTTCAACTATGCTGAACAAAATGGCTATCCCAAAATTTTGATTGGATGTGCTTGGGGAAATGATGGGCGTGGAAGGGGCTCTTTGCTCTCCAAACACTTTTGACTATTGCAATGGGCACTAGCCCTTTCATTTTCCAACCAAATGAGTCCTTTTTGATGTTTCCTAGAAAACTTTCCATACGAAGTGCCCTGATCTAAAACTAAAAAAAAAAAAAAAAAAAAAAAAAAAAAAAAAAAAAAAAAAAAAAAAAAAAAAAAAAAAAAAAAAAAAAAAAAACATTGTGTCAATATCTTTCTTTACTTAGGCAGCGCTATTGCGCTGCCTTTGATTGTGTTTTTCGTGATTTTTTTTACATCTTTTTTTCTTTTAGACATCATTTTTTCTTCTTCTATATAATCTGCGGGGTGGGGGGGTATTGGGCGCACGGAAGTATTTGCCGTGGTGGTATTTTTCTCGACAGGCTATTTCTGGGGGGGGGGGGTAAACGCCGGCCACCGTGCCTGATACCTATCCATGTTAACAGTTCAAATCACTTTAGTTTGTGTTCGTCTATTTTTCAAATCGAGACTCTTTTGCTTAGAATGCAATACGTAATTTTTTTTTTTTGCAGTCTACTTTTTCTTTAAATAAATACGTAGTTTGTTGTAATGAAAATACAATTTTTTTTGTGCTTGTATATAAATAAACCTTGTCTTCATTTTGAACTTTGTTTCGCTTATCGCATTCTAGAATCGTCGAAACAAAAGCAAAATATGCATTGCTTAAACTTCAAAGTAAATTTGTAGGTTTTATTTTTTTGTACTTTTGTAAATATAAAAGAAAGATATAGTCTTAAGTTGAAGTTTTTTTCCCATTAATAGAAGGGCAAGTCCTAGTAGCCTTTGGACTAGGCACATGTAGCTCTTTGATTATGTGGGTCCAGAAATAATTTACTGAGGATCCTTTTTATCACAGGAAAACAAGAATGTAGACAAGGAAGTCTAAATAAAAAAAAAACTAATTTGCAGTATATCATGGTTTTACGGCACTAGGATTGCACCATATAGCTATGCGTCTGGTAAGGTGCGGGTATACAGGGTCGTCTTATTTTTTAATCCCCCCTTCTCACCCTGAAACAATATTAAGTGTACATGACAGTGTGACAGGTTTTTTATGCTCTCCTTGTTTATCACTTATCATAGTAACAATTAAATCTGGCGTTTACTAACATTTAAGCTACCGCTGACAGATAAATAGAGTTTGTCTTAAATTCAAACCGTCCAGAGAAAACAATAGCTGGTTGTAAAAAAAAAAAATATGCAGTTTCAAATTTTAATTGGTTAAATTAATACAGTTAAAGTAAAGTGGGTATATGTCTGGGAATCAAACAGTTCGTGGTAACGAACTGTAAGTAAGGAGCGACCCGGCTCAATAGTATCCGAAACTCTTAAAAATCGGAGTTTAATATCAATTGATACATCAGAAGAGTTTAATTTTTTTTATGCTGATTTCAAATATATAAGTTTCATCAAGTTCAGTCTTACCCATCAAAAGTTACGAGCCTGATAAAATTTGCCTTATTTTCGAAAAAAAGGGGGAAACATCCCTTAAGTCATAGAATCTTAATGAAAATCACACCATGAGATTCAGCATATCAGGAAACCCTACTGTAGAGGTTTCAAGCTCCTATCTGCAAAAATGTGGAATTTTTTATTTTTTGCCAAAAGAAAGATCACGGATGTGTGCTTGTTTTTTTTTTTTTTTTTTCAGTGGTGATCGTATCGACCCAGTGGTCCTAAAATATTGCAAGAGGTTTCATTCGAACGGAAATTGAAAATTCCAGTGCCCTTTTTAAGTGACCAAAAAATGGAGGGCAACTAGGGCCCCTCCCAAGCTCATTTTTCCCAAAGTCACCAGATCAAACTTTTGAGATAGCCACTTTGTTCAGCGTGATCGAAAAGTATAATGTCATGTCTTTAAGGATGACTTAATCCCCCACAGTCCTGGGTAAAGGGCTGCAATTTATGAATTTTGTCCATTTTTTACACATGGTATTGATTATTGGGAAATATGAAGAAGTTTTGAGGGGGGATTTTTTCTGTTAGTTGGGGAGGGGATTAGCCTACGTGTGAGGATGAGTATCTTTCCATGGGAGAAGGGACATTGCTATGAAGGGGGGTCAGATTTCCCAGCATTATTTAAAAAACTATCAGAAATTAAATTTAAAAAAACAAGTTTTTCAACTGATAGTAAGGACGAACATCAAAACTCAAAACGAACAGAAATTATTACGGAAATTAGAGGGTTTGCCCCCTATTCAATACCTTGCTCTTTACGCTTAAGTTTTTCTGTAGTATTTTCAAAAGAGCTATTTGTTCTAATTAAACGGCATTTGTGGTTAAGGAGGTCATTTTTAAAGAATTGGAATACAGTAACTCAATTTATATACGTAATAATTTCTGCTCTTTTTAAGTTTTGATGTTGCACCTTACTTTCAGCTGAAATAACTTGTTTTTTTTCTATTTAATTCAATTAAGATATATCTGCCTTGACATTATGTACTTTTCTACAGATGAAATAAAAGATAAAAACGCTGGTAATAAAAAGAATGTATGTCGGATTTATTTTGCGCTTTGTTTCCCCCTATAGTAGGTCTAAATATTTTGAGAAAATACAAAAGTTGACTCTCATATTTATGCTAAACACCTACATCACATTCTTAATCGATTTGATTTTCTTTCAATTGAAAGCACCATAGGTCGTGAATTCCAATAGCAAACATTTAAACAGAGCCGGAAAATTGTTTTTCAGTAGGGGAAATAAAATTTATAATTTGAGAAAGTTGGAGGTGGGCGGACTGTTTGGCTATTGGGAGGTGACGCGAAACAACAAGTCCAGTATGTTTAGTTTTGTGGGGTGGGTTATGAACATTAATTTGAGAAACAACATAAGAAAAATGCTGTATAAATGATTGCGGAAAGTTATAATAACGGTTTGCAAAGTTTGGCGGCTGTTGCAAAAACCTGCTATATTTCTGCCTAGAGCATTAATTTAATTCTCATTGTGTCAGTATTTTTAAAGTAGGGGAATGTTTCCTTTCAATAATGACGTTT
Organism: Artemia franciscana; assembly: GCF_032884065.1. Classification (NCBI taxonomy): domain Eukaryota; kingdom Metazoa; phylum Arthropoda; class Branchiopoda; order Anostraca; family Artemiidae; genus Artemia; species Artemia franciscana. Next base: position 18,824,329 of record NC_088875.1, on the reverse strand, counting down.
AATATTAGTTTTGTTTTGTTTTCATTCATGAGGAAAAATTTAATTGGCGAGATTGTTGATAAGCCGTCAAATAATTCTTCTGTTAAGCAGTTTGCTTCTTTTATTATTTGTGCACGTTTTTATTTCGTCATTTCAGTTTCCTGAAGAATTTGAATCACATCAAACCCAAAGTTTTGAAGAAATACAGTCGTCAAATTTTGAGAGGTTTAAACTACCTGCACAATCAGAATCCACCAATTGTTCATCGAGATCTGAAATGTGATAATATTTTCATCAATGGTGCAGATGCAAGTGTAAAAATCGGGGATTTAGGTTTAGCCACTTTTAGGGTCCGATCGACCGTTAAATCTGTTATTGGTAAGTTTTTTTCTCTTTTTTCACTTATGGTAAGGGTATGTTTATGTCGCTGTAAGATGATAAAATCAGTCACATGATCAAGTACCTAAGTTTTTAGTCTCTTGATCAGACTAAAAGATGCATAGCAATAACCTTTATCCACAAGTCGTTCTTCCCTCGTAGAATTTGAATTAGTCTGTCTTCCAGAATTCAGGATCCTTTGTCTGAGAGAGCGAGGGTTCGAATCCTGGTGTACCCAATTATTTAGTTTGGGACGGGGGTCAGTGGCGTGATTCTGTAAGCTCAGCCAGAGTCGACCCAGCTCTAAATGAGTACCTGGAGAAGTCTGGGGAAGGTAAACAGGAAGGGTGTGCGATAGCATAGGATGGTTGGCCCCCAACCCCCATCGTATTTCCTGGCTGAAGAGCCAAGAAATGAAGATCAGCACTGCCTTTAGGGACTGTAAAGTCTAATGCCGTATTCCTTACCTTTTTACCTTACCAGAAAAAATTACTGATTTCGAACTAATGCTGGTTATTCTTTCTGGAAAAATATCTTATTAATAGTGAATTGCCAAAATGTTAAAGCTGGGAAAAATTAATCATCGCAAATTTGCAAAATCCTTGATACCTACTTTGAAAACATGCTTTAAAATGTGTGTAATAAGGAAGTGAAATTTAGTATGTCATTACTGCTCAGAGATTTGAGGAAAAGACGGTGGCAAAGTTTCCAAAATGCTTCTCGGAACCACCGGATCTTCATCATTTTAAATATAGCTTTTTAGGTGGAATCTTTTTTCTTTTCGTTTGAATGCATATATATCTCACTATTAACTGCACAAAGGGTACTTGGTCGCCCCAGCCCTTAGAGATTAGCATTAGCTGCACTCCTCACTTGGTACTTGCGATTTGCAGCGCCCACAGTCAAGAAGTAAAATTAGGTTGATCCTAATCATACAAGATGAAAATATAATACTTTAGTAACAAAATTATGGAAACTATACATAAGTTTTTGCTTGGAGACTTAATAAACAGTCCGTGTGTAATCTCATATAAAAGGTGGAGTGGGACATAAAAAGTCCCACTTTTTGCTTGTTTTTTTGTGTTATTAATTAAAACAAACTTTCTCCGCAAAAGAAGTTTATCAAACAAAAAAGTAAATAGCAACGTTAAACCTAAGAAGAGCAAAAATAAAGTCAATTAGCAATTCAAGGCTGAAACGAATGAAATCACTATCAATAAATAAGTGAAACCCAAAACGAACCAAAACTACCACCAACGGGGTAGGACTAGTATTCCCTACACTTTCTAACGACCAGGACGTCATATGCGCTTAACATGCTTTAAAATCTTCTTAGCTCACTGTTGACTATCAAGACACAGAGGTTAAGGAAACTTTACGTCTAAGCGTATTTTCGCTTAACTAGCAAGGTATGCGTTTTTTTTTGCCAAATTTGTTTTGCCGAAATTTAAGTCAGCTTAATTGCCAAAAAAAGAGGGCAACACAATAGATGTGAGGATGTGCAATACAATAATATTGTCCACGCAGTATCTACTTTTTTTTTATCGGGGAAAGGTTTTTCTTTTCTTACTTTTCTTTGTTGTTTTTCGGTTTTGAAAGGTTTTAGAGTCTTCCAGAATTTTCACTTTTTGGGTTTTCTTTTTAGAACATAGCCTAAAGCAGGTCGTCTGGGGTTGAGGTGGGAGAAAGTCGTAAAGAAAGATTTAAGGGAAATCTAGACTTTTGGGGAAGATGTGAAGAGGTAAGGTTTGAATAGATTAAGATAGAGGAGGAGCATGCGTAGCTTTGCTGGCCTCGGGCTACTTGGCGTTATAGTGAGTCGTTATTAGTAGTAGATATGTTTTTTTATGTGTTTGTGTATGTAAATTTATGTACAAAGAACTTTTGAATTTAATGCGTTTTTATGGTAGTTCTTTGATTTAGCTTTATAGTTTTTTGTTTTTTTTATTGACAGATTTTATGACAAGTTTATAAATGAACTGGGTATGAGTTAGGAGTTTCTTGAAGTTGGTCTCATGCAATAATTTTAATGCTATATTTGAATTAGGAGATTCAACCCTAATGTAATGTATTTGGTTGTTTTGGAAACGCGTAATTTCATTATCTTTTCGGTTTATTTATCTGAATGTGGAAGCAGAAGCGACAAGACCTTAGTAATATTTGTTCTCATCTTTTGATCTTGTTTAAGCAAATTATTCATTCCAAATTATTAAGGCCCTTGAACCTTGCGATTTTTGTAATAATTCTTAGGTTTAATTTCTGTAGAAGTGCGACTCTGAAACTTGTGTTTGTCCATTAACTTTCACATTTTCCAAATTAGATAGGTCTAGGAAGCCATCTAATTCGGGTTCTGTTTTTTTTTTTTTTTTCAATCTTGGTTAAGAGTCTGGTCTTTTGAACTTTGCACTGGCCCTCTGTTATTTAAGCTAAACTTGGACTTTATATTTTATATTAGCATTTAACTTTGCTGAGTGTGTAAAAATTCTTCTGGATGGGAGAGGGATTGATAGTGTGGATCGGGTGATTCACATTTAAATTCCAATATCTATTTTTAGAAGTCACCGAGCGCAACAATTTTCAAAGCTTGTAAAGTTATTGTCGAGGCGTGTTTAATATTTCTAGTTAAGGCCCATTAACAATGGTGATTTTACTAATGCCCAGATTTAGCTAGCACTAATTTGAGTCAATCAAATTTTTCATACAAATTGCTGGTTAACTGAAAAATTTTGTGAAATATTCTGGTTGGCTCTCAAATTAATGGTAGCTAAATCTAGGTATTATTAAAATCATGTTGTGAAGGGGTTGATGAAGCATCAGCAGCAGGGAAATTGTATCATGATGAAAAAAATCATGGGTTTTTCATCTTTGGGAATTTTTGGGTTGTAAGTTGGGAACCAATTTATTCTAATAACATTAATCCTGTAGGAGTACATTGTTGACAGCTGGAAAATATTAGTTGTCTCAATAAGATAATGTCTTTCATTTGAAATTGTGTGCTCAAGTTCTTTCGATGACAACTTAAAAAAAAAATTATTCAAATAATTAAAAATATTAGTTTGTTTCCTTTAAAATTTCCAATCCCAAAAACCTGTTTTAATCCATGGATCAGCATCTTGCAGTACTACATTCCTTGAAAACGAGATCTCACACCTTTAGAGATTTGAGTTCTAGTAAATGTTGGGAAGGAGCCACCAAATTTGGGACTCCAGATATACATCCTGCAGTACTCTTTCGGTCGATTTCTAAAATTGATGGACTCGAAACTTAAATTCTAGGACCAGGATCTGGTTCTCGATATCTGGACACCTTGAAGCGGACTTCTGGAGACCCGAGTGGGTGCACCTACTGCCTTAATGTTAGTTGGGCCCAATGGTCTGATCTAGGCTGTGCCTAGAACTTGTGTTCACGTTGGTAAGAAGTATAAAAATGAGACCAAACTTTGACTTCCAAGGACCTGTTTTTATGTTGAATGTCGAGATGGAAAATGTTCACAATGGTTAATACTTTATGTTGAAATGGGCTAAAAATGGTGTAAATTGATGGTTTGATCTTGGTGGTCCAGAATCGGCAATTTCTATACTACTAACAACTGATGGTGTTGTGCTCGCGATATTTTATTTTCATCCCGATTTTTTATTCTGTTTTCTCTGTGTTGCTGATTTGAGTTTGTTACGATAAATTAGTGAGAGCTCAAACTCTGCTCTGTAGGTAAAGATCATTAACAGAAAGTTTGCACTTCATGCATGAATAATCAATATAATATTACATTTTGGAAAGTTGAGTATAGTTCTTGACTTTGGGATGGTTTTCGCTTTCCTTGAGCCAGAACCTACTGTAAAAGAACTGAGGTAGAGTTTCATGATCTAGTCATAGAGAAATGTCTGAAATTGTACCACCAAACATTCGTTTCTCTGAGTCATCTTTCTACTTTTGACTGGAAAGCTCTGTTCAAGCAGTCAAGCAAGAAGGGACTTCAAAATTGAGGGTTTGAGTAAATTCCAAAAGTACTTAAGATGTTTGTCCTTTCTATGGTCCAATCACCAAGATATTTTATTAGAATAGCAAATAGAAAAATTTAGAGGTACAAAAAAAGAGGATTTTTCAATGGGTCCATAAGTACGGCCATCAAATGTTACAAGCCGCTTTTGCTTGTAATTTCCGTCGAGTCTGTAATTTCATTTTTCTGCGATTGGAACTGAGACAGAGGAATAGTATTATATCAACCTCTTAAATGCCCTGAGTTTTCTAATTGCTAAGGAAGGTGGTAGACATATTCCCCCAGGTAACCCCCCCCCCCTGAAAAAATTAGTCAAGGGAGGTGCAGTTTCCGAGGGGAATTTCCCAGGGGGAATACACAAGACCCCGTTAAGGACATTGGTGCTTGCCCTTAACTCCTTATTAGCAGTAATATAAGAAAGTTGGCCCTTCCTCCATCCCCTCACCCGGCTAAATTTTTTTGGCAGAAAGCTAGGTATGTTTTGCATTATCCAAAATAGAATTTCAAAAACATTCACTATCTATATTCTTGGAAGACACAAAGCGGGCATGCAGCTACTCCGATCCTACCCGTCCGTTCCAATTTTTTGTATGAAACATGTTGGGTTTTGTCTAACCCAAGGTGTAAACGATTTCAGATCTGCCTGACGGGAGGACCAATGGAGCCCCTACCGCCAAATTTTGTGTAAAAATGCACTCTGTGGCTCTTTCTTTGCTCCAGATCATACAAGGAATTTCATTTGGTATTATTGGAGCTGCAAGGTTTCATCTATGGCCGAGAAACAATGCCCAATTTTTCCTCCCACGACACTTTTGTTGGTGTAGCCTATCAAAGACTAACCAAAGATTTTTCCGAAAGAGACATACAGAGGTCTCTGCAACACTTTACATTACCCAAGCAATGTAGGCCTAAATGCAGTTTTATTTCATAAACTTTTTTTTCCAAAATAACGAAAAAAAGAAACAAAACGAAAGAAAACATTTAGTTAAATTTTACGATTTCTCTGTAAATTTTACTGGGGTGATGATTCATATAGTTGAGTGGCATTCCAGGAACTTGAAGTATTTCTTTATACATATAATGAAACGGGTTATTGGCTATAATTATAATTGTTGTGCAATGTTGTTGTAACACAATTAATAAAACTAATTTAAGCCAAGGAACTTATTTTCCTTCATTCCAATATTGCAAAAAATAACTTTTCCTTCATGGTTCGAATTCTTTTGAATGGACTTATCTTGGCGATGAAATCAGTTACACGACTACCAATACAACTCAAGAACATGGTCGGAAAGTTAAGGAATATGGTTGAACATGTGGTATGAACAGATTATTTACCTAAAAGTGATTTTTCCTCTTACTTTTTCCATTGTAATTATACCATTGGTTCTATTCCAGTTAAAAAAAAAAAGAAGCAAAACATTTACAGATTCAGAACCGTTTGTCATGAGTTCCAGATCTTTCTAAATTAATAATTCTTAGACAGGAAAAGAAGGATATTTTGGGGCGCAAAAAGTGCCCATTAAAAAATTGTTCAAAATGACTTCTTGGAGACACTTTCTTTCGTAAACACATTTTATAAAAAATAAATACCTTATAATCAAGCATTTATTTCTTTTTCTATTTTCTCTTTAAACATTCTGCAGGCCATCACTGGTATCAACTTTAATCGTGTTGCGAGAGGACCACTTTCACTATGTTCTTGTTTTGGTGCCGAGTTCAGTTATTGCGAGAAAATGCGGACATTTTACGGAAAGTACATTTCGGAGAACTTTGGGTACTTCCTTGTTAGCTAGTACACACTCGAGAATTTGTATCGTGAACATAAGACAATAACCAGTTCTCACGGTCTTTATACCAGACAATTAGCTTCACCTCGGTGGGACACTACATTGTAGTTATATTTCAATTAAATATTTAGTTAGTATTTTGGTTAGGTTAGTTTGACTACGTATTTAATATAATAAACTTTGTATAATTCTTCCATGGGACCAAATGATTTTTTTGCTTGTCCTTGAGTCAGAGGTTATAGTGCATGAGCTGAAGTAGTGTATTATGGTCTATTTTGGAGAGGACGCTCTGAAATCGTTCCGCCTAGCTTTGGTTTCTTAGAACGGTATTTATGCTCTTGAACGGAAAGTTTCGTGCAGGGATGCTGGGATCGGTTGAAATTGGAAAATTGGAATTGATTCTAGCCTAAAATCTAAATGGATTTAAGACGTGTGGCAGGTTCCATGGCCCCATCACAAAAATATTTTCCTATAATTATAAAATCGAATAATTTGCAATCCTTAAAAAGAAGCATTTCGCTACGGTTGCGACAGTCCTGTCATCTCATTTTTATGGTACTTGGTACTAACCAAGTGACATATAGCAATCGCAAATTCTGTCGGTCTGTCGGTCCCGGTTTTGCTACTTTAGGCACTTCCAGGTAAGCTAGGACGATGAAATTTGGCAGGCGTATCAGGGACCGGACAAGATTTAATTAGAAATAGTCGTTTTCCCGATTTGACCATCTGGGGGGGGGGCCGTTAATTCGGAAAAAATAGAAAAATTGAGTGACATTGAGGGGGAGTTGGGAGGGGGAAACCTAAAATCTTGGAAAACACTTAGAGTGGAGGGATCGGGATGAAACTTGGTGGGGAAAATAAGCACCAGTCCTAGATATATGATTGACATAACCGGAACGGATCCGCTCTCTTTGGGGTAGTTGGGGGGGGGGGGGTTAATTCTGAAAAATTAGAAAAAAATGAGGTATTTTTATCTTACGAACGGGCGATCGGATCTCAATGAAATTTGATATTTAGAAGGATATCGTGTGTCAGTGCTCTTATTTTAAATCCCGAACAGATCTGGTGACATAGGGGGGGTGGGTGGGTGGGAGGGGGAAGCCTAAAACTTGGAAAACACTTAGAATGGAGGGATCGGGATGAAACTTGGTGGGAAAAATAAGCACAAGTCCTAGATACATGACTGACATAACCGGAATGGATCCGTTCTCTTTGGGGTAGTTGGGGGGGGGGGTGTGCTAATTCTAAAAAATTAGAAAAATGAGGTATTTTTAACTTACAAACGGGTGATCAGATCTCAAAGAAATTTGATATTTAGAAGGATATCGTGTCTCAGAGCTCTTATTTTAAATCCTGAACAGATCTGGTGACATTGGGGGAGAGAGTTGGGAGGGGGAAACCTAAAACTTGGAAAACACTTAGAGTGGAAAAGCAGCTATTTGAGTAACTTCAATGAGAATCAAAGAGCAACTTGAAGTAACTCAAATAGCTGCTTTTCCCTACGTGGATAAGTAGCGACAATTGGGTTTATTATTATTGGTGGTTGTTTTTATTTGTTTTTAGATTAGTTTTCTTTTAATTTTCTATCTTGTGCTGAAGACGCCTTGTTTGGATATAGGCGAAATATCCGCGTTGTTTTAGTCTTTCAATTCTACTGGCCGTCGTCTCGTTTGAAGTTTTCTTTTTGTAGAGTTTTATCTCTCTTGGTTGTTTATAAACCAGTCTATTGATTCATAGAATTTGCTAGAGCTCATACCATATGATCTCTTGGCTCTTAGCTCTTCTTGCCTCGTCACAAGTGCCATATGAGCTCTTAGCTCTTGTTGTTCTTGATTATGGCTGAATTTATCATTTTATTTTCTAATTTTGGGACCAAGGCAAAGGAAGAAGTACAGTGGGAAGAAACTGCGCCTTTGAGCCAAGAGACGTTTATATACACATATATATATATATATATATATATATATATATATATATATATATATATATATATATATATATATATATATATATATATTATATATATATATATATATACATATATATATATATATATATATATATATATATATATATATATATATATATATATATATATATATATATCATGAAAAGAGAAATCACCAATGCAACAGCACAAACACAAAAAAAAAAGAAACAGAAGGAGAAAAGGAAGACTGTTTTCCTAAATTAGTGATTACTATAGACCAGCACTTGAATGAGGCCTTAACCCTACTCATCCATACAATCACATAGGTCAAACAGCATAGCCATACACAATCAACCATAAAGAATAATCCATGGACAGGCAGTCATGTCGTCAATAAGTATAAGTCGTCATTTACCAAACAATAGAAAAAATAATAAAGACAAATAATTCAGAGGCAACAACCCAACACAAGGGCTCATCAGGAGAATACACTTGCCTATAGGGTTTTGCCACTTTAAATTCTCTACCCAGCCAAGTGTTGTGACTACCACAGTATATCCATGGCATCCCCGTGTCAGGTATCACCCCCAAAATACATGCCTATGAAAAAAAAACAGCAAATGTAAAACAACCAAGTAACACCAAAACAAGCTTATCCTGTTAATATATCCCTCTTTTTAGCAACAATGGGTAAACTAAATATGATAAATTTTATCAAATCACAAATATTAACACATTGCAAAAAAAAAAAAATTGAATGAAATAAACAATTATAGAATTCATCTTTACCATGTGGCTATTTTTAAAAAAAATCCGCTCTATTAGAAACACAAATCAAAATAAATGGCGCTGCATCATCATTTGTCGAACCTCCGAAATTAGTTGAAAATTTTCTTAAGTATTTCCAGATAATTCTTTTGATATTTATTTAAAAGTTCATTATAATGAAAACTAAATTTTTTAAATTGCCAAGTTAATTTATTTGCAGAAAAACCTCTTGATATAAATTTTTGGCTTAAGATTTTACATCTATTTTTAAAATCAATATAATTACTACAAATTCTTGTATAACGAAGTAACTGTGAGAAAAACGCCGAATATGTGATATTTGAGTGTATATTACTTTCAGGGAATGGGAAACTAATCACTTCAAAATCATCCGTTTTATTATACATTTTAAAACTTAATTTATTATTATCACAAATATTAATATTTAAATCTAAGAAATGATCTTCATGACCAGCGCCATGACTAGGTTCAAGAGTAAGCTCTGATGGATATATATTTTTAGAAATATCAATGAAATCCTTACAATTTAAGACCAAAATATCATCTAAATATCTTTTATTATTTGACAAAACATGTTTTAAATTATTTGGGATTATTCTTATCCATCATATATTTATATTCTAGTTGACTTAAAAACAAGTCAGCTATAAATGGGCTGGCATTCCCCCCCATGGGAATTCCCACCATTTGCTTGTACAAATCACCACCAAATCTTATATAAGTATTGTATAAAACAAATTCTAATAACTCAAAAATCATATCCAAGCTGTAACATCTCAAGTTAACTGTGGTATTAAAGCAATTTGTCCATATAGCTTTTTTATTATAAGTGTCTATTTTTAAGAACCTTTTACTAGATAAGAGGAAAGATTTCTTGATAACAGTTTTTAAACTATCTAACACTACATTAAGTGATAAATTAGTATACATTGTCGCAAAATCGAAAGACTCAATTCTTTTAGCTGAAACCATTGTTAAAGAATCTATCACCTGCAGTGAATTATTAACACTCCAATATGGATTAAAATCCGAAAACTTTTTAATACCAGAACAATAGATTTTAAGTTTATTTACAATTTCCTTTAAAATTAAAGAGAGGTCAGTAGCAGCAATGCGGGTTGGACATTTAGCTGCTCCAGCAATAAACCGCGGTTTAGATTTAAAGGAAATGGGAACTTCCTGGGAGGGTGTGAAGAGGGAGGCTTTAAATAGATTAGGTTGGAGGAGTAGCGTGCATAGCTGTGTTGGCCTCAGGCGGCTTGGTGCTGCGGTGAGTTATTATTATTATTATTATTAGTAATAGTAATAGTAGGAGTAGCATATATATATATATATATATATATATATATATATATATATATATATATATATATATATATATATATATATATATATATATGTAATTCCTTCGCGATATGTACCATTTCGAGGACTTTACTGAGTTGACAAATGCACTATTGAGATGCATCCTTAGAAAAAGAAAGAGTTAGATCTAAACTCTCAATTTTAAGATTAGCCGAGGATTTTTTGGACTCTTCCATAGGGAACAGGATTATACTAAATCTGAATCCACCCAAAAAATTTTTTATGTATTGTGTATTGATTCTTCAGACTTTATAAATATCTTTAGGAACTCCCGAATTCATGGCCCCTGAAATGTATGAAGAGCGATATAATGAAAAAGTGGATGTTTATTCCTTTGGAATGTGTCTCATAGAAATGGCAACAATGGAGTATCCCTACCTGGAGTGTGCAGGGCCCATGCAAATACTAAGGAAAGTAACGAGGGTAAGTCGATGTTTCTTCCACTTCTTCTGAATGTTCCATGTTGTATTAAAAATAAAGGTGCTAGTGTAGTTTGCTTAATACAGCTTTAAAGAGTAAAAAATAAAAAAATACATTTTTATGGTTTTGGATAACATTTTGTGAATATTGGGATATCTTTTTCTGGAAAAAAGTATCTATAGCTTGTTCGACAACACACTTGCTAAGGCATAGTCAGTAATGCTTAAATGTGTGTTTATTCTCTTTCAATTTTTTTTTTCCAAAAGTCAACATGCTTTCTATGGCGCTTTCCATTCCAGCAAACTGAAGTGTGTGAACTACGTTTATTTGTATCAATTCCTAATGCGAATCATAATTATTTTTATTTTTTTGAACGATTAGGAAATAAGTGTCAGTTGGTTGATTCCATGACGGAGATTTATCCCAGATTTGCCCCCGTATATGGTGAATCGTCATCCTCTGTTCGGAAACTCAATAAGTCACTCGCTTCTCGTCGAAACTTAACCATGACAACTATGGTCTTCTCAAAAAGTTCTAAAAATATTTATAGCGATGTCCCATCTAACATAACATCGGCCTCAGTCTAATATAATACGGGCCCAAAATCAAAACAACTCCCTCCTACAGAAAGCAACAAAAGTGATAAAAAAAATACACTAAAATAATAGATTTTTTGCGGCAAAGAAAGTCTGCGGTCTCGTCCACCCTTGAAAAAATAAACTGGGGCACCCTTAACTTCTGGTGAAGATTCTCAATGTGACAAGTACTATTAATATATTTATATATATATATATATATATATATATATATATATATATATATATATATATATATATATATATATATATATATATATATATATATTAAGAAAAATCCATGCTTATTTTCAAGTGTGAATTGTTTTATAATCTGTGCAGAAAGTTTTCAGTCATATGTTTGTTACCTTAAAGCTTTGGCCTGTAGTTCCAACCTTTCAAAATTCCATTCTGACAATGCTCTGTTGTTTAGGAATATTTTCTATGCCAATAGATTTTTATATTTGGCATTCGTATTTGTAAAACTATGAAATGTGAAATCATCCTAATTTTAATAGCGTCACACATGGAATAACTGTCCCTATGGCACCAGTGGATTTTTTTTTCAAGAATGGGATGGGGGGGACAAGCTCCCGACGGGAGGCTGAGATTGAAAAACGTGTTTCTTTGTGACCAAAAAGTATATTCGTAAATTTCACAAACTTAAACTTCTTTGAATATTGTTCGTCTCCTAAAGGCATGGATGCTGAAGTCCCTCTCTTGAAACTGTCCAATTAGATCGTGTAAGTGGAAGGATCTGTTTGCCATCTATTGAAATCGAACGCTTAAATTAAGCTTATCCTCCGATTTTATAGAATGACTTACTTTAAAATTAGAGCAGGAAAAGTGGCTTAAGACAGCTTTTAAGCTATAGAAATAAGGAGCAACACCAATGCAAATGTGAGTGCATACTACAGTGACGCAGAACACCATCGTGGGAGGATCCTATGTAGGAGGACAACTGTGTAAGGGCGTAAGATCCAGATCTATGAACAATGGCCTCTGCAAAGGGCTGCCTCGACCCTCTCGGGTACCTGCTCTAGAGGTACCTCGGGTAAACTATATTCCAACTTGAGGAGTGGCGCCCCTCGAGGAAATTATAGCCTAGTAAACGACACAGCATTCGCAAGGGATGCTGATGAATGGATAATGCTTCTGGGTTTGGTCTGTTTTGACGGGCGTTTTCGGGCTGAAAAACCTCTTCTTGGCTAATTTATCTACTATGGGCTGCCTCCCCGTAGTAGCATAATATTTGTAGACATGAATATATAATGAGTCGGAGGTAATACGCTTGGGACGGTCTGTGCAGGATTTCAACTCTAGAAGAGCCTCGCCAAGTACAGAAAACCATGTTGTGACCAAGATGGGACCAGGATTGCACAAAGCCTCCTTTCATACTGGAAGTTCTAGGGACTTCTTGCTGTCCGGTTCTAAGCCGGTTTAAAGGGCTTCGGTGTAGACTTGAGAAGATATGTTGATCCCCGTCCTTCACTGGTATCCGGGATCATTGCTTTTCCTGAGGCCAAAATAATTTTAATGATTTAAAGAACATGAAAATTGGAACTTGGAATATTACAACGTTAAAAAATGACTATCGTATTGATGTTTTCACTGAAGAATTCAAACGATTCGAACTGGACTAATTAGGAGTTTCAGAAATTCATATCCCAGGGGAAGGAAGCATGAAATTAGGTGATATATAATTTGTTTACTCAGGCAGGAAGGATGGGGTACATAAACAGGGAGTAGGGCCTATGATGAATAAGGAAGCTGCTAAGTCTTGTTTAGGCTGGTAAGGTATTAATAATAGAATACTAATTGCTCATTTTATGACTAAAAAGTTCAGGGTATCAGTTAAAGAAGTATATGCCCCTGTTGAACCGACTGACGGAGATACTAGTGACTCAGATGAATTTTACTTACAGTTACAGGAGGAAATAGACAGGGCCCCAGGTAGAAATATGGTTTTTTTACTAGGAGATTTCAACGCCCAGGTGAGTAGAAATAGTGATAGATGGTATCCTAGCCTAGGTAAGTTTGGTATAGGAAAAGAAAACAGTAATGGCTACAGACTTTTGTAATTTTGTAGGTATAACAATCTAGTTATAACCGGTACTCATGTGGTGGTAAGACAGAAAACCTTATAGATTATGTTATAGTAAACAGAAGACTGGCAGGATCAATACAAGATACTAGGGTATATATATGGATACTGTTATTGATGTTAAAAGTAAAGACTACCATCTAGTAGTGTCTAGCGTTAATTTAAAGCTGAAATTTCGGAAGGGTAACTACCTCCCGGAAAGTCTTGAGGTTGGTAGACTCCAGGATGAGAATTCGAGAGAAACTTTCCAGGAACAATTGAACACTAAACTTGAGAGTTTAAAATTTGAGAATGGGGAAGATGGTTGGAGTAATTTTAGAAAAAAATTGTGAAGTTGCTGATGGTGTCTTAGGGAAGAAAGTTAAAACTGGAGCTAGGAATATTAGTGAAAAGCTTTATGTTTAATAGAGAGGAGAAGGGGTTTTTACAGGAATTATCTGATCGATAGATCATATAAAAATATAAGGAATGTAAAGAAAGTGGAGAAAGCATTGAAATATGAACTAAGGAGGTGTGAAGTGGAGGCCAAATTGCTAAATTGCCGAGAGTCTGTAATATCCAGGTAGGCGGCATAATAGTAAAATTATTGTACTGGTATACTAATAAATTGAGAGGGAGTAGTCAATCCGGACTTGTCCCAGTTAAAGATAGGGGCCACAATTAGTGATAAGGAAAGAGTTAAAGAGAGATGGGTGGAACATTTTGAGAATGTCCTAAACCGAGATACACTTGCAGGAAAAGATATAGAGGAAAATGAAAAAGTTTGTGATACTTTGGGTGTGAAGCAAGATTTGTTTTGTGAGGAAGAATTAGCAACAGTACTAAAAGGATTAAAAAATAATAAGGTGCTGTTAGTGTGGTAAATGAGTTTCTTAAATATGGTGGCTCCGTGGTTAGAAACAAGTTATTGGAGATAATGAGTATGATTGTTGAAAAAGGGGAAGTACCTAACGATTTTAGGAAAATCTTAATTAAACCTTTGTATGAGAAAGGTGATAAGAGTTAGTGTCGTAATTATCGAGGCATTAGTCTGGTCTCTGTAGGCAGCAAACTGCTTAGTAATATGATTAATTTTAGACTGAGAGGTGCTGTAGACAAAATTTTAAGAGAAGAACAATGCGGTTTTATAAAAGGTAGAGGATTTGTCGACCAAATTTTGAGGACTAAAACGCCTTAAGCCAATAGTTTTATAGATTATGAGCAAGTGTTTGATTCTGTTGATATAAGAGCTTTAGCAAAGGTATTATCCTTGTATGGTATACCAGGCAAATACATTACAGTGATTAGTGCTATGTACGAGAACAATACCGCTGCGGTTAAGGTAGGAAATGAGGTTAGCAGCTGTTTCTGTATTATAGGAGTTAAGGCGGAGTTAAGCAAGGTTTTGTTCGATCCCCCTTTCTATGGATCATTTTGATGGACTTTGTCTTAAGGAGCACAGGAAAGGCAATGGGAGACCACGGAATCAAATGTGAAGGAAAGACTCTCCTGTACTTAGTTTATGCTGATGATTTAAGCATCCTAGATGAAAGTGTGAGCAAAATGAATGAAGTTTTAGATGTTTTTCGAGTTCAGGGTGCTAGAATAGGTTTGAAAATTAATATTAAGAAGACTAAGTCACTAAGGCAAGGAATAAGTGAAGATGAAAAGGTGACGTTGGGCAACGAAAAGATTAATCAGGTGGGTAGCTTCATTTACCTTGGTAGTATTATTAGTAAAGAAGGTGGGAGCCGTGAAGATGTTAAAAGTAGAATAACCAAGGCTCGGGATGTTTTTTTTTACAGTTAAAAAAAGTTTCAAGAATATGAAGATAAATCTGCAAACTAAGATTAGAATATTGGAAGGTACAGTGATGACAGTGGTCAAAGATGGCTCTGAAGCATGAGCGCTCCGAAAAGCGGATGAAAATTTACTAGATGTTTTCCAGAAAAATTGTCTACGGATTGCTCTGAGTACCCGGCTGACTGATCGTATTTCAAATAGTAGGGTGTACGAAAAGTGCCGTTCAATCCCTCTATCTAGGGCTATAATGAAAGAAAGGCAGAGATTGTTAGGGAACGTTCTGCGGATGAAGGATGACTGATTGCCGAAGATTGTCCTTTTGGGCCAACCGTCAAGGACTAAACGGCCAGCAGATCGTTCTCGTCTCGGGTGGGAGGATGTCATAAAGAAAGATTTAAAGGAAATGAGAACTTCTTGGGAGGGTGTAAAGAGGGAGTCTCTGAATTGTCTAGGATGGAGGAGAACCGTAAGTAGCTTTGTTGGCTTCAGGCGGCTCGGCGCTGCGGTGTGTTGTTAGTAGTAGCAGTAGTAGAATCATGTGTTGGTATATTTTTAATTTAGAAATTCTGATTTTAATGCCGGTTATAGAAAAAAAGTATAGCCCCAGTTGTTTGAATTCTGATTAGCAACTTGTATGTAATTATAATATTATCGTTATTGTAAAAAAAAACAACATACAACTAGTTTCAGCGACCAACTATTTCTCATTTAGGAGCAAAATGGAGATGGGATGTCAATAGAAAAACAACAACATTATTTTGTAATAATCCCGAACTACTGGCTGCTCCTCAACCTCGGTTGAAACACAGTTCAAGTACAGTAGCATAAAAAAAAGAAAAAATAACGAAGAGTCAAAAGTGAAAAGCTTTAATAATTATATCCATAGCAAAATTTGCGCAACTTACAAAAACAAATCTGATGCTCTTCCACTGGTAATCATAATAAAATGATTTGCAATTTATTGCGAAATAAATGTCGAAAAGCTGCTACAGAATTATCTCATTAATAAATTTTGTGCGCGAAATTGCATGGTGTTTATCCTGATTTTGTGTCAGCAAAAAGCGACACAGAGTGAAATCCTAAGTTAGAAACTTAAATAAAGAATGCCTATTGACATGGACAAAAACAGATCCAGTCGTTAGAGGATGGGATATCTGAGGAGATCCAGTCGTTAGAGGATGGGATATCTGAGGATTTCTAGAGGTTTTCTTTCAATGAAGTGATGAAAAGATCGAGGTGAAATCGCCCTAAGCATTTTGCATTTAGAATATAGCATAACAACCGAGTCGTCGCTGAAATCTTTTATCTCAGCGCACATAATTCATTGAATAATTTCAATTTTCCATTGTTGTTCGTAAAACATTAAGGCTGGAGTTGACTATGGAGTTATTTTGGCTAAATTTTTTAGATTAAATTTTTAAATTGGCCCTTTTTAGAACCGTTTTAAGCATGATTCTCTTTAATACAAGTGCCTAAAGAACGTGTTTCCGCCAACGAGTCTGAATTTGTCGAGAATAGCGAGGGCACAAAAATGGTTTCTCACGAAGGAAGTTCCGCATAGTATCGTTTCAGCTTGAAGTTGAATTTTCTGCACTATGAAGAGAATTATTTAGTTTCTCTTAGACCTTAAAGATTGACGAATGCGTTGAAGTCCTGGCAAGATCTGTAAATTAAGAGTAAGGCTGCCAGTAATATGTATGGTCTTACAGTTATTGATTTTTTTTTTTTTTAGTTTTTTTGTTTCACTAGATAGAAGAAACCATTTGAAACCATTTGATGCTACCGTAGCAAATTGCATTTTGAGCACTTAAAGAGACTCTTAAAGGTGCACCTTTCCCCTTATTTTTTGGTTGGTCGAACTTAGATAAAACCATACCAATTCCAAATAAAAAAGAAATGTTATGTTGGTTGTTACGAAATTTAGTCCCATTCTAGGAATCTTTAGATATAAGTTATGGGTATTTAGCCTGAAAAGGCCATTAATGGTAGTCCAAAATTCCCCTTTGATACTTTAGTCTGGAAAGTGACGTAAGAGATATGAAGTTTTAGCTTAAAGTATTTGCACGAGAAGAATTTCTCAGGCTAATAAGCCCCTCTCTCACGCCCTTTTTATGGCACTTGGTATCTACCAAGTGACATGTAGCGATCGCAAATTCTGTCGGTCTGTCGGTTCCGGTTTTGCTAGTTTAGGCACTTCCAGATAAGCTAGGACGATGAAATTTGGCAGGCGTATCAGGGCCCAGACCAGATGAAATTATAAGTTTTTGTTTCCCCGATTTGACCATCTGGGTGGGGGAGTGGGGGACGGTTAATTCGGAAAAATTAGAAAAAATGGGGTTTTTTTAACTTACGAACGGGTGATCGGATTTTAATGAAATTTAATATTTGGAATGATATCGTGTTTCAGAGCTCTTACTTTAAATCTATACCGGACCCGGTGACATTGGGGGGAGTTGGAGGGGGAAACCTAAAATCTTGGAAAACGCTTAGACTGGGGTATAATTCCAATATTTGGTTTGAATTTCTATTGAACATATCACTTTAAATGGCACCATAGCCAAATTTAATCTGATATTCATGCAATTTCAATCTACTATTGAAATCCTAACCATTTTTATTAATTAAACCTATTTAGATTAAGAAATACATTTTTTTTTACTCAAAGTATATAAATCTTGATAATTTCAACAATGTGTTGGATTTGAAACACGAATCACAGTTTCAACAAAAAATTTGATTTTTTGAGTGGTTTAAATTCCAGAAATTTTTTTGTTGGAAATCTATTTATTTTTTTTTACAGTGTTCGCATATAGCATTTATTATTGGGAAATCTAAAAAAAAAGGGGGATATTTTATGTAGGGTATTTTTCACAGGGAGAATTTTTCGCGGAGAAGAATGTTCCGGGGGTAATTTTCAGGTGAGATTTTACACGGCTGGGGAGGTCCTGGCATAGCTTAAAAACGGTTTGAAATTACTGCTACTACTAACTAACAACTCATCGCAGCACCAAGCCGCCTGAGGCCAACACAGCTACGCACGCTCCTTCTCCATCCCAATTTATTCAAAGCCTCTCTCTTTGCCCTCTCCCAGGAAGTCCCCATTTCCCTTAAATCTTTCTTTCTGATCTCCTCCCACCCCAACCGTGGATGACCTGCTTTCCGCTTAGCCCTAGACGGTTGGCCGAAAAGGACAATCTTCAACAATCAGTCATCCTTCATCCGCAGAATGTACTCTAGCCACCTCAAACTTTCTCGCGTTATAGCTTCTTGGGCCGAATAACTTTTTTCCGTTTGTAATGGTGTTGTAGTATTAATAAAATGATTGATTGATTGATTGATAGCCCTAGAAAGTGGGATTGAATCACACTTTTCGTACAGCCTACTGTTTGAAATACGGTCAGTCAGCCTGGTACCCAGAGCGATCCGTAGGCAATTTCTCTGGAAATCATCCAGCAAATCTTCATTCGTTTCTCGGAGCGCCCATGCTTCAGAACCATGTTTGACCACTGAAATCAAATTTCATCATACATTTAAATTGAATAAAAACAAGTTTTTTCAACCAGAAGTAAGGAGCAACATTAAAACTTAAAACCCTGCATTGGAGGGGTGCTGCGTGCCACTTCCTAAAACCTTTGATCTTTGCGCTAAAGTTTGGATTTTTTTTTTTTCACAATTCTTTTAAGAAAGATTGCTCAGAAGATTTTGATTTTGAACGAGTAGTACTGAAGAATTTAAGACTTTAACCTAAAGAGCGACGGTTGAGGAAGGAGCGGCCCCTCCTCATGTGCGGAATAATTTCTGTTGGTTTTAAGTTTTAATGTTGCCCCATACTTTCAATTGAAAAAACTTCTTTTTTTTAATTAATTGTAGCTTGAATGGAAAATTTCATCTTAAACTGAATCGATGTATAAAAGTGTTTTCAAACGAAGTGCGCCTTACTTCACTGCAAAATTACGTAACCAACCCATCTTTTATTTTTGCAGACGCGTAGATGTTTTTTTTTATCTATCGTCTGCATAAACCGCATTGTAAACACGTGAATGATATCGTTATATAAAAGCCATTGACTTAATGTTCTTACTGTGATGACTTCCAGTAAAATATACTGAATGACTTTCATTTTTTTATGCGTACATCTTTATATCTTAACAATAAAAGTTCGCATTAACAAGGAACAATAGAAAAATGAGCCTCTTCTAGGACATTTCAAGAGGACTGGTTTTCATAAATTGAAGATTTTTTTTTAAAGAAAAAAAAAACAATTAAGGTCTTGTGCACATTGAGTAATGATATAAACTGAAATAAACCATGTAAATACTACTATTACTAATAATAATAACTCACCGCAACACCAAGCCGGCTGAGGCCAACATAGCTACGCAGGCTCCTCCTCCAATCCATTCTATTCAAGGCCTCCCTCTTTACGCCCTCCCTCCTTACACCCTTTCAGGAAGTTCCCATTTCCTTTAAATCTTTATTTATTTGTGACATCCTCCTACCCCAAACGAGGGCGACTAGGAATATAAAAGGATGTTGGCCTCTAAATATATCCCTCTCCTTTCAAATATCGGTCTTTCAACCAATACTTGCATCAGAACAGGCATGTACTCGGAAATCTATTTGGAGGAAGGGGTACGTTTTCAAACAACAATAAACAAAATATTTACGTGCGAATTTTCGTTTGGTCAAGTATTATGTGAAGTAGATTTACCATTTAATTAAAATAGTTTCCAGAAAAAACAATAACATATTTCTAGCACTATTATTGAAGGTGTCTCCCTAATTGAACTGGGTGGAACCTTAGTCAGGGTGATAAAATCTGGACCAACCATAGAGAGAAAGGAGAAATTTTTATGTTCAATGCTTACTTTACGATTTATTTTCAGTATAACTATGTACAATAAATCTCAGAGATACAACTATGAAGGAGCAAAGAAACAGTTGTCAACATATTTTGGTTTGCGAAATAAAATTGTAGAAGGCAAAAATTGCATTTTTTGCGAATATTTCATTTATATATGATATAACCTTGCTTTGTAAGAAAAAAATATGCTACAAAAGTAAAAAATAAAAAAAAAAATGTCAAGGTGTTACTTTCTCAGCTGATCTGCGAACTAGTCGCTTTTATTAAACCAGATTTTCAAGATAAGTGTTTAACTTTTGACATTTCATTTAAACTGGTTTGGCAGCTTGTTTAGGTTTGTATCTATCATTTAA
The DNA here is from genome assembly GCF_032884065.1 of Artemia franciscana. Classification (NCBI taxonomy): domain Eukaryota; kingdom Metazoa; phylum Arthropoda; class Branchiopoda; order Anostraca; family Artemiidae; genus Artemia; species Artemia franciscana. The sequence continues at coordinate 18,804,003 of NC_088875.1, read as the reverse complement.
TGATTTTTCCAAATTTAGCTTCCATTGTGTTTCAAGAAGCTGTACTGATTTAAACGTTTGGTGGGCTTTTAAGGGGGTGCTTACTTGACTATTTAATGTACCTCAATTAGCACACGATCAGGAGACAGGGTTTTATCCCTGGTTGACTTGGTTATTTTTATTTTCAGCTTCACCGAAAAAACACAGTTACTTATGAGTGCGAATCAAATTGTTCTTCTGACTTACCTTATCAATTTTCCAGCACGCAGACAGGGACACAGCCATTTTTTTTCCTTTGTGGAAAAAAACAAGAGTTGTTTTTTTAGGAATGGGAGGGGTGAATAATGAAGTAGATATTGTTTTTATCCATTCTTTGGAAAATGCTTCGCGGTTGCACATATTTGTTCAACTCTGGAGCCATATTAGGGGACTAATATATATATATATATATATATATATATATATATATATATATATATATATATATATATATATATATATATATATATATATATATATCTCCCCCCTCATCCTCTGCATGTAGCTCTTCAATTTATTAATTTTTGCGTAATTTTATAGCCTGTAAAGTATTTTGACTTTAAAGATTGTTGTCGCTGAAAATAAGTATTGCTGATGCATTTCGTTCACAAACCAAATTGATTGGGTTATATATATATATATATATATATATATATATATATATATATATATATATATATATATATATATATATTAGTATGTGGAGGGGGCCACATATTAGTATGTGGGGGGGGGGATGTATTCTTCTAAAACAAATTTCAATGAAAATACAGAAAAGGCCATTTTTCAAAATCTAGGGAGGGGCAAAAAATTGCGGGGGCAACGACCTCCTCATTTGACGCCACTGAATGTTAAACTATATCGAAAAGACTTTGACATCGAGCACTAAATAGTTCTTTGAGGAGTCAGTTTGACAGAGCCTAAACATTTTCTGTGCTCAAAAAGATAAACAAGCACCAAAAATCTCTTATATTTTTCCACCAGATGACTGATTTATTTAGATTAGACTTAGCAAAGACAGTAACTTAAAAAAACAAAACAATTGAAGGTTTGATTTAGTGATTTGCCGACTGACCGACTGTTGCCAAAGTATCCAAATACTTCTTTCTGTTTCTCTTAATCTTCTGAAAGTTTTCCCTATCTACATTTCTTTCCCAATTGTGGCTGTAGAAATGTAGTGTGGTTGTTGTGCTGAATTCAATTATAAACAGGATTTATTCTAAAGAAAAATTCTTTTTTCTTTTATCTTTCCTACTTTGTTACTCAATTTGTTGTCATTCAAATATTCAAATTCAAATATTATAAAGTTGACCGAATTTACCTTGAAAAAGGAAAGTGTAATACGTTCGTAAATTAACGTGTTTCGAGTGAAGAAATAAACTCGGGGTGTGTTTTACTGTGTTTCAACTATACTAAATGTCTACTACCGTGTTATCTTGTTCTAACGATCCTTTATTCGCTAGTGAATTTGACTTACACACTTCCAAATCCAAACAGGTTGGTCCAAAATGTTAAAATAATTATTGGGAGTATTATTCTTGAAATCGGAGGTTTTTCTAGCCTTTATTTTCAGGAACAAAGAAACAGATTGTGTTAAAAAAAATTGAAAAAGAAAGTCGAAAACTTACAGTTTCATCCAATGAAAGCTTGCTTAGTTAAAATTCAAAATCACGAGCAAAATTAAAAGGATAGCTTTATATTGACTTGGGTGGCCAGCGATCCCCCCCTCTGGCGATCACGCCCCCAGGAAAATACCCCTCCCCACTGCGGAATATACCCCTCTGAATAAACTCCCTCTCTCTTGGAAAATACTCCCCCCTCCCCCGAGGAAAAAAATCACCTAAAGCCATCGACTTGATCTTTAAGAGGCCGTCTTTAGCGACGCAGGATTTTAAATAGTCACACTTAACAAAGGAAGAGCAATAAAAAAAAAGACAAATTAACTAAGTAGTGAGTTTATTGTATTATTCTTCAATAGTCTAAATATATCTATGCCTTTACTAATAGGCTCGAGACACACTTGGTGCTTTTTGCCGAGCGTTTTTTGCCGTTGCTACTCTAGCGCATATACACTGCGTGGTAAACATTCTACCGTTTTAATATCTTTCGGTCATAATAGGTCTGAGGGATCATAATAAACCATTAGTAGATCTGAAATTTTCTGTGAAAAATTGTTTATAAAATCATTGATATATCCGAAGTTTTCATTTTTCATTGAAAAAAAAATTGAAAAAAAACGACGAATTTCCCCCCTCCCCGTACAAATTGAAAAAATATATTGTGTTCCCACCCCTATTTTTTATGAATTTATTACAAGTAAAGGCAACGGGGGAGGGAGGAGCAGTTAAAACTAGAAGCTATCCTGAAAATCTATAGGTAAAATTTATCTTAATGGAAATGAATTTAAATTGCGTTAAAATAATATTTTGTTTCGGGCACATAAATTGGATTAACAATAATTTTTGTCATGATAAATAGGCTTCTATTCGTTCAGGGTTGAAGGCAGGGGCTAATTTGGGCACTTCCTAAATATATTATACATCTTTTTTCAATTGATCCCTCTCATTTCCATTGAAAACAAATTCATTTATGACTTCCTATTTATTTTTTTTCTTTTATGATATATCATCTGCAAGCACACTAATCAGCAGCCGTCAGCGGTAAAAAAAAAAACGCCGAGTGTGTACGCTTCCATTTAGATCCATAGGCCAGCATCACAGCGTAGGCGTTAAAATAAACAATCGTTCATTTTGCCGTTCATTTATTGTGGCAACAGTGGACGGCTACATTGCCGCCATCGGTGTTTGTTTAAAGAGCGTTTTTTCTCGCCGAATGTGTCTTCCCAATTCTATTCTATATACCTCTAAGAAACGCTCGGTAAAAAGCGCTAAGCGTGTCTCGGGCCTCATAGGATAGGTTTTTTTTCTTCAAAATAACGCTTAGAATATTTATTTTCTTTCAACTACTGTAGTCCACCATTATTTTCTCTCGATGTTAGGTCATAACGGTGACCTTGGTAGCGTTGAAAAGTTCACGAAGTCACTCTTTTCTTTGTATTTTTTAGCCATGTTCTGACACGTGGATGATCTCTCGGTCGTAAAGTGAGGTCACATTTCTGACCTTATTTTAAGTGTCAACTCGTACCAGCATGGTGTAACGAAGGAATGGATTGTCGACTTGCATTTCTTAGTCTGTCGCTTTCACGGGGAAATTAAAATGTGTATGGTAATTCGTTTTTCGTAATTATAGGGTGAGCCTCCGGACTGCCTTCAGAAAGTTGAGGACACCGAATTGAAAGACATAATCCTTTGGTGTGTTCAGCCAAATCCTCTTGAAAGGTAGGCACCACGTTATTTGTTCCCTCTGTGCAAATATAAATTGAACTATGTAAATATGAGGTATTAATACAGAAAGTATGGTTAAAGGCAATCTTGAATTTGTGTAAAACAGATGTGTTCAGATGTGAGCGTTAAATCCATTCTTCACATTTTTGTGCCATTTTTTTTTTTATTGATTTCTCAATTTGTATTTTTATTAAGACATTCCTAGATAAAGAAAAATTAGCACACAAAAAAACAAGAAATATCTTAGCCATCTTATTCAAGTAAATTTTGTAAAGTAAGTCTCTGTGTGATGTTAAGAGTGGAGCGGTAGCCTGTAAATCTCAGTTTTACACACTTAAAAAGGGAAGGGGGTCGTATAACACTATTTTAACTACCGCTGCTGGCATAGATGTTGAATATTGTGTATAACTAAACCCTTTTCTTGAAGTAAAATTGCACTTCCAGTTCAGTTTTTTTTACTGAATGGAATGGATGCATTTCATAAACCGATGTCGAATTAAATATATACCTTTTCAATGACATTTCTTCTTTTTGTCAGTCTAAATTTGAATCATTTGGACTCATTTGGATTGACAAGTAAACCAGACGTACGTCGGTAAAGCTAGTAATAAGTGAAGGTGAACAAGTGTGGCTGATATTACCCTCGTTCTCGGCTATTTGATTGTATTGTTTTTGTTTTTGTTTTTTTTTTTCTTCTTTTCTTGGCATTTGTGAAGGGACACACATGCACGGAAAGGTGTAGCATAAATGGCAGACAGTAGCAACGGCAATCAAAGGGATAAAATTAACCCTTGACTGGGCTGCCCACTGAATTCAACAATCTGTCTTGGCTTTTTTCTACAATTGGCCATGACTTCCACTTTTCCCACAACTATTCCCTCTTTTTTAAATTCAAAAAATGTATGTCATTTTTACCAGTGTGATCTTAGAATGTATTTATTGTTCTGAACTGTGGGTGCTCCGAAAGATTTGCTTTATATTTCCAAAAGAAATTGCCTATAGATGGGTTTGGGGTTTCTGAGTGACTGACCGTATTTCGAATATTAGGATGTACGAAACGTTTTGTTTAATCCCGCTTTCTGGGGTCACAATGAGAAAAAGGTTGAGATGGTTTGGGCACGTTCTGTGGATGAAGGATGACTGACTGCCAAAGATTGCCCTTGTCGGCGAACCGTCTAGGGCCAAATGAAAAACAGATCATCCCTGGTTAGGAAAGGAGGATGTCGTAAGGAAAGATTAGGGAAAATGGGAACTTTCTGGAAGGGTGTAAAGAGGGATGCTTTGAATAGATTGTGATGGGTAGGAGTGTGTGTATCTGTGTTGGCCTCAGGCGGCTTGGTGCTGCAGTGAGTTGTTGACGACTGACGACTGTCAATCCAAGTAGTCCATAAGGTGTAATTTCAATGACTGAATGGTCCGACATTAACGCGAGGAAACTTTTTTGATGCCTACGATCAAGGGTCGTCTAATTGATATTGTTTTTCGTTTTTAACATGTTAGTTTATTCAACCTAATTCAAAATTTCATAAAGAAAAAGTTATTGCTGCTAAAATCATAACCAGACAACAACGTATAATGATGGCCATAGTAATAAATGAAAGGATATTCCGAACTTTCACGAAGACTTTTGGAAGTGGAAGGAGCTTTGGGACGATAGAATTTCACCTAGAATTTTAGACTTCGTTTAAACGCTAGGAAAATCCTCACCGCTGAGTTATAGAAGTCACTCAAGTGGAAAGTAAGAGGATAAAATGCCGTATTTAGGAAGGTAAAATAACAAAGCAAGCTATTTTTACAAAATCTGGGTGAAATCAAGACTATGTTTTGAGACTTACATTGGATATTTTCTTTCATGTTGAACTTTTAGGAATATTTCAGGGAATTGGAGACATTTGAGATGCATAAATTTTTTTCTGTTCGCTTTTCCTTCTCAACCTTTTCATACTCTTGGTGCAAAAACTTCGCTTACTATTTTTTCATGTATCTTCTTATTACCAGTTTGTAGAAGCCCAGCTTCCTAGTCGAAGGGCGACAAAGTGCATCCACCCTCAGTTTTTTTTCTTTTCTGTTTTTTTTATTATTCAGGAACAAATGTTAAAAATTCAAGGAGTTTTCGAGGAGATAAAATAGAATATCAATGGGAAAATCTCTAATTTATCGAAATTTTGAAAATTGATTTTCAATTTACAACATTTACATAATTTTTATTATTATTTCTTAAAAAAACCGTCGCAAAAAAAAAATGAACGGAACACTGGAAAGGGAATGAGAAGGGAAATATAGTGAACGTGAGAATTACATACACAAAAATAGTATGATATTATGACAATAAAAAGAAATAAATAAAATAAAACAAAAAACATAAATATGAGATATCCTAAAAGGCCCTGATGAGGTTGCTGATAGTGACAGCGACGCACATCGATTTAGTTGGGAAACCTTTCGAAGTTCGTGTTATTCAGCAATATAGTTTGAAGTTCTCATAAAGCTAGTCTCTATTCCTGTAACACATTAGAGCTACTTTCCATTATCGTCCTTGGCTCCTCAGCCCAATAGTTAGTCAAAACTTCAGAATTATCTGAATTTTTTGGCTTCTTTTCCACCTTTTTGTGGTTATCAAATTCGATACATGTTGAAGCTGTTATGGCTTTTTGAGTATTGCCAGGAATGGTTCAATTTTTTGCCAATACGAGACTGTCAAATTGCGAGGTTTTACTAAGGGCAATTTCAAAATGAAAACATCCCCTATGATCTTTAGAAGGCACCTTAACTAGTGGTGTAAATGACTATAAGGCAGGGGGGTATTTGCCCTAGATTTTGGATTCCCCTTGATCTTTTTTTTTCGAAGTCATCTTTTATTCAAACATGAGTATATAATCAAACAGTTCGTGGCTTAATATTAACCGAAACTCTAAAAAGCGGAATGTTGATACCGATAGATATATCAAAAGAATTGGCTTATTATGCTTATCTAAATATAAAGTTTCATTAAGTTTAGTGTTACATATCTAAAGTTGCAAGCCTGTGAAAATTTGACTGATTTTCCAAAAAGGGAGGAAACACCCCATGAAGTTTGATAATTTTTAATAAAAATCACACCGTCACATTCAGCGCACCAGAGAATTTCATTTTTGAGGTTTCAACCTCCTATCTGTAAAAATGTGGAATTTCGAATTTTTTACCGGAGGAAAGATCACGGGTACGTGTTTATTTGCTATTTTGTTGTTTTTTTTCTACCCAGGGATGACCTTATCGACCCCATGACCCTAGAATATCGAGAAATGGCTTATTCGAACTAAAATTAAAAGTTTCAGTTCCATTTTTAAGTGACCAAAAAGATCGGAGGGCAACTAGGCCCCCTCTCTCGCCCCTTTTTTCCCCAAAATCATCCAATCAAAATTTTGAGTTAGCCATTTTGTTCAATATAGTTATAATGCCCAATAACTCAACCTTTGGATATAACATGACCCCTCCCCGCACAGCCCCAAGGGAAAGGTCAACAAATACTACGCATAGTATTTGTTGTTGGGAAGCATGCATACATTTTTTGGTGGAGTGAGGGGGGCACATTTTCTGATGGGGGGTTTTCCACGGGGGAAACTTCTGTGTGTAGGGGGGTGGGGTCCATGAGATGAAATTATAAGGGGAAATTTTACACTGGGTGAATTTGCCTGAATTCCTATACAAAACTCTTTTTATATGTCTTTCTCTTTCCCATCCAATTTTACGTGTGGAACTATTAAGGGTAGTTGATCTGGGTAAATTTTCAACGGAATGAACTGTCTGGAGGATATTTCCGTGAGGAGGGGATATCTCCGTGGAGGTGGGCCAGATTTCCTGGCATTATTTTAAAATCGATCAGAAATTAGATAATAAAAACAAGTTTTTATGGCACTTGGTATTAACCAAGTAACATATAGCAATCGCCAATTCTGTCGGTCCCGGTTTTGCTACTTTAGGCACTTCCAGGTAAGCTAGGACGATGAAATTTGGCAGGCGTATCAGGGACGGGACCAGCTTAAATTAGAAATAGTCTTTTTCCAAATTTGACCATCTAGGGGGGAGTGGGGGCCGATTAATTCGAAAAAAATAGAAAAATTGAAGTATTTTTAACTTACGAACTGTTGATCAGATCTTGATGAATTTCTGACAAATACTAATTCTGAAAAATTAAAAAAAATGAGGTATTTTTAACTTACGAACGGGTGACCGGATCTCAATGAAATTTGATATTTAGAAGGATATGGTGTCTTAGAGCTCTTATTTTAAACCCGACCGGATCTGGTGACATTGGGGGGGAGTTGGGAGGGGGAAACCTAAAACTTGGAAAACACTTGAGTGGAGGGATAGGGATGAAACTTAGTGGGAAAAATAAGCACAAGTCCTAGATACATGATTGACACAACCGGAACGGATCCGCTCTCTTTGGGGTAGTTGGGGGAGGGGTTAATTCTGAAAAATTAGAAAAAATGAGGTATTTTAACTTACGAACGGGTGATCGGATCTCAATGAAATTTGATATTTAGAAGGATATCGTGTCTCAAAGCTCTTAATTTAAATCCTGACCGGATCTGGTGACATTGGGGGAAGTTTGGGATGGGGAACCTAAAATCATGGAAAACGCTTAGATTGGAGGGATTGGGATGAAACTTGGTGGGAAAAATAAGAGCAGAAGTCTTACATACGTGATTTACATAATTGGAACGGATCCGCTCTATTGGGGGGGGGGGGCTAATTTTGAAAAATAAGAAAAAATGACGTATTTTTAACTTACGAAGGAGTGATGGGATCTTCATGAAACTTCATATTTAAAAGGACCTCGTAACTCAGATCTCTTATTTTAAATCTCAACCGGATCAAGCGTAATTGGGGGGGGGCAGTTGGGGGAACCGAAAATCTTAGAAAATACTTAAAGCGGTGAGATCAGGATAAAACTGGATGGGAAGAATATAAACCTGTCTTAGATACGTGACTGACATAACCGGACCAGATCTGCTCTCTTTGGTGGAATGGGGGGGGGGTAATTTTGAAAATTGAGGTATTTGTAACTTACGAAAGGGTGACCAGATCTTAATGAAATTTGATATTTAGAAGGATCTTGTGCTTTAAAGTTCTAATTTTAAATTCCTACCAGATCCTGTGACTTTGGGGGGAGCTGGAGGGGGAAACCGGAATTCTTGGAAAACGTAAAAATTGGTGTATTTTTATATTACGAATAGATGATCAGATCTTAATGAAATTTGATTTTTAGAAGGAATTCATGTCTCAGAGCTCTTATTTCAAATCTCAACCAGATCTTTTGACATTGGGGGGAGTTGGAGGTGGAAATTTTGGAAAAACACTTGGAGTGGAGGAATCGGAATGAAGCTTGGTGGATAGAATAAACAAATGTCCTTGATACGTGATTGACAGAATCGTACTGGATTCGCTCTCTTTGGGGGAGGGGTTCAGTGATTTGGCGAGTTTGGTGCTTCTGGACGTGCTAGGACGATGAAAATTGGTAGGCGTGTCAGGGAGCTGCACAATTTGACTTGATAAAGTCGTTTTCCCAGATTCGACCATCTGGGGGGCTAAAGGGAGAGGAAAAATTAGAAAAAATTAGGTATTTATAACTTACGAGTGGGTGATTGAATCTTAATGAATTTTGATATTTAGAAGGACATCGTGACCCAGAGCTCTTATTTTAAATCCTGATCGGCATTATGCCTCTTATCTTCCTTTTTAAATCAATCTATTTATTCATAGAATTTTGTTAGAGCTCATACCATATGATCTCTTGGCTCGTAGCTCGTCTCGTCTCTTGTTTTTAACTGAAAGTAAAGAACATCATTAAAACTTAAAAGAAACAGAAATTATACGCATATTAAGGGGGTCATCCCCTCCTCAACACTTCGCTCTTTACGCTAAAGATTGAATTTTATTCCAATTCTTTAAGAACGGCTCCTGAACAAAAGGGCCGTTTAGTTAGAACGAAAGTACCTTGTTTTCCTTGTCCTCTTCACGCGGTCAGTGTTGCTTCAAACCTTGCTTAGACCACTCATTTCATTTCTAAGCAAATAAACAAAATGGAATTCTTTAATCCTGAATTCTAAAAATCTTGTACGCTCTGTGGCATAATATTCATTTTTAAGTTTCACCTACTTTAAAATAAGTGTTTATAAGATGCAAATACATGCGGCATTAGACTTTTAAAAGATAAATTTGAAAAATTTCCGCCGCTTCACGACATAAATTCTTGTCTTGTATTATTTTATTTGGAATTCAGGGTTGTCTAGCTCTGGTCAAGCATAAAACATAACCCAACTAGTTTATGTTTATGATCAATTTTTTTTCTGTCATTTGAATTCTGCAATATTTACCCTACAAATATTTATACAATATTTGTTTTAAATGAAGCGATTCCGTTTTTACACGTATGAATGCTTTAAGTAATGCCCCAGTTTTCAATCTAAAAAAATAATCTCCTAATTTGCATTTTGACCCTGGGATTTGGTAAAAGTCTGTCATTTCATAGTTAGGTGATTGAGGTCATACATGACTGAGTTCAGTTGTTGACCCGCATTTGTCTGTGTTTTATCAAGTATAATCGAATATGGATAAGTTTCTAGATTTTAGATACCACCATTCAAAGTACATTGGGAATACAGAACATAGGTAGATAGTATGAATATTCGTTTATGTGTTAACTGTAGTTTAGCCCTATGGGGGAGGGGATTCTTCACCCTCTCCAAACATTAAAATCTTATATAACTCTAGTAGTTTTTAAATAATGTGGGGGTGTTTTTAATTTCACGGACCCTTTATTTTTTTAAACAATAATCGAAGTAATATTGAACAGTATGAAGATTGTTTGACGGATTCACGCCTATATGCAGTACAGGAGGATGGAGGGTATAAATCTTACTTTTTATGCTAATATATGTATGTTTTTTGAGAAATACTAAATATGTGAAAATCCAGGTATTAGGGCATAAAAACGCACATGTATGTCACTAGGTATATGATTACTGGTGCGAGGGGCTTTCGTGCCCTTGCCTTCGTAAATTTTCGGTAATTTTATTATTTTTTATAATTTGCTACGTTTTCCATATAATTATTCGCGTAATTTTTGTCATTTTAAAGATTTTTTTTGCCCTCATGCCATCGAACTATGCGTAAATGCTTGTATCCGACCCCCCTCCCATGAAAAAATATTTTAGCGCTCCACTCCCTAAAAATGCTGGTTAGTGAATATCATTAATATAATCCTTCTTCACTTAGTAGTTAAATAGAACAACTAGTTTTTTCAACGGAAAATAAGGAGCAACATTAAAACTTAAAAAAAGAACACAAATTATTATGTTCATGAGGGGGTTACCCCCTCTTCAACACCTCGCTCTTCACGCTAAAGTTTTTAGTACTTAAAGCAAAACAACTTATTGGGTCAATTTTGATATACCTGAACAATTGTTTGGGGTCATGAAACTATTGTTAATAGATGCATTTTGACTTTTGGAACATCTTTTCTCTCTTGCAAAACTACCGCAAACTCACCGTTATGGAGTTATTCCGGCCCAAATATTCTTGTATTTACACATATGGAATTGCAATCATTTCCGTAAACTAACTATTGCTGTATTTAATGTACTATGCTTTAGCCCCCCCCCCTAATGTGCAAATATAAAATAACTCCATAAAGGAGCGACCCGGCTCAATAGTAATCGAAACTCTAAAAAGCGGAATTTTGATGCTAAAATATTTATAAAAAAGAATCAGTTTTTCATGCTGATTTTAAATATATAAGTTTCATCAAATTTAGTCTTTGTCATCAAAAGTTGCGAGCCTGAAAAAATTTGCCTTATTTTAGAAAATAGGGGGAAACACCTCCTAAAAGTCACAGAATCTTAATGAAAATCACACCATCGCATTCGGCGTATCAGAGAACCCTAAAGCAAATTTTCAAGCTCCTGTCTACAAAAATGTGGAATTTCGTATTTTTTGCCAGAAGACAAATCACGGGTGCGTGTTTATTTTTTTGTTTTTATTTTTTTTTTCCAGGGGTCATCGTATCGACCAAGTGGTCCTAGAATGTCGCAATAGGGCTCATTCTAACGGAAATGGAAAGCTCTAGTGCCCTTTTTAAGTGACCAAAAAAATTGGAGGGCACCTAGGCCCCCTCCCACGCTCATTTTTTCTCCAAAGTCAACAGATCAAAATTTTGAGATAGCCATTTTGTTCCGCATAGTCAAAAACCGTAATAACTATGTCTTTGGGAATGACTTACTCCCCCACAGTCCCTGGGAAAGGGGCTGCAAGTTACAAACTTCGACCAGTGTTTATATATAATAATGGTTTCTGGGAAGTGTACAGTCGTTTTCAGGGGATTTTTTTTTTGGTTTTGGCGGTGGGGTTGAGGGGAGGGGACTATGTGGGAGGATCTTTCTTGGAGAAATATGTCATGGGGGAACAGAAATTCAATGAAAAGGGCGCAGGATTTTCTAAAATTACTATAAAAAAACAATGAAAAAATAAACATGGAAAAGTTCTTTCAATTGAAAGTAAAGAGTAGCATTGAAACTTAAAACGAACAGAGATTATTACGCATATGAGGGGTTCTAAAAATACTTTAGCATAAAGAGCGAGGTATTTAGGAGAGATATAAATGCCTCGCTCTTTATGCAATAGTATTTTTAGTAATTTCAACTATTTATTCTACGGCCTTTCTGATTCAGGGGTCATTCTTAAAGAATTGGGACAAAACTTACGATTTAGTGTAAAGAACGAGGGTACAAACCCCCTCATATACATAATACAAATTAAAGAATATAAAAGTTTGTTACCTAAGTTAATTCTTCAGTTACGTATATTTTTACTAATAAAAAAATTCGTTAAAAATAAAAATTTATAGTTGCCTTTTTATGTAACTGAAAAATTGCCTGGCAACTAGGCCTCCTTCCCCATCCCTTATTTCTCAAAATCGTCTGATCAAAACTAAGAGAAAGCCATTTAGCCAAAAAAGGAATTAATATGCAAATTTCATTTTAATAATTTATGTGCGGAGAGCCAAAATCAAACATGCATTAATTCAAAAACGTTCAGAAATAACATAAAAAAAACTAGTTTTTTTTTAAATGAAAGTAAGGAGCGACATTAAAACACGAACAGAAATTACTCGGTATATGAAATGGGCTGTCCCCTCCGCAATCCCTCGCTCTTTACGCTAAAGTTTGACTCTTTGCCACAATTCTGCTTTTTAAAACAATTAAAAGCTTTAGCGTAAAGAGCGAGGGATTGCGGAGGGGACAACCCATTTCATACGGAGTAATTTCTGTTCGTTTTAAGTTTTAATGTCGCTCCTTACTTTCAGTAAAAAAAAAACTAGTTTTTTTATGTAATGCAAGATAGAAAAGATGTTCCAAAAGTCAAAATGCATCTATTAATAATACTTTCATCACCCAAAACGATTGTTCCGGTAATATCAACATTGACCCCTTATTGTTCTAATTAAACGACCCTTGTTTTTTAATAGTTGTTGTTAAAGCATTGGGACAAAAGTCAAACTTAGCGTAAATAGTGAGTTATTGAAGAGGGGCATTCCCCTATTTGCCTTTCTGTCCGTTTTAAGTTTTAATGTTGCTTCAAAACTTGTCTTTCTATTTAATTTCTATTCGTTTAAAAAAAATGCCATGAAATCCGGCTCCACTTCCACGGGGAAATCCCCTAGCAGAAAATTCACCCCGGAAAATATACGCATACTTCTTCATAACAGGCAAATTTTACTACTGAAAGTTCTTTCCTTTCAGTCTATGAGGCTGTGGGTGGTCATTTTATCTCCAAATGCATTGTTATTGAGTCTTCCGACTATGCTGGACAAAGTAACTATTTCAAAATTTTGATGCGACGATTTTGGGGGAAAAGGAGTGAGGGAGGGACCTAGCTGCCTTTCAATCTCTTTGGTCACTGAAAAAGAGAGCCAGAACTTTTAATTTCCGCCCTCTCTCGATGTTCTAGAACCGTTGGTTCAGTGCGATCATCCCTGGAAAAAATAGCAACAAAAAAATAAATAAAGAAAGAAATAATAAACACGCATCCGTATTGTGGTGGGCATTTCAGCAGGAATGCTCTGGCTTGTACATTGGCGTCAACGGAGGGGGGTATATGCCCTCTTAATATTTTACCCACCGCCCCTACATTTTGAAAGTGTCCGTTCAGTAATTTCAATGAAAATTGCCTTTCTTTGGTATTCTTTTTAGAAAAAATGTCCCTCGCCTCCTCTCACTGACTTTTGGGAATTGACGCTTCTGGGCTCACGCCGAACTTAAAATAATTTTTTTTTCACATATTTTCATATAGTTTGCCGGTATTTTTCTGTCTGGCTAATCCCACCGAATAAAGATTAGCTTCGTTTTTTTTCCTACTTTAATTACCTTATGACTTAAACGCTTGACTCTACACGCGATCATAGTAGGCTAGTATTCATCTTGATAAATCATTCACGGTTATGTGCTTCAACTTTTTTTTTGTATCAGTCACCACTGAAAACTGTAATTTCCTTTTCTGCTAATTTTAGATGCGTACATCCAAGATTAAATGATCAACTGTTTGAATTAGCTTTTGTTCATTCAATAAGACTGTGGGCAATATATCGGGACGCTCCAAAATGTTAAACAAACAGAAGAGTCATACGAATCCACGGGAAAGTTAGGGGAAAATCACGAAATGTTTTAGATGTGTAATTTCACCCACCCCGCCTCCTCTACTCCTATACGTGGCGACAAATTCTTATATTTGTCTTTCAAACCCCACTGCCTCCATTCCCATTCCTGGCGGCTTATACTTATGTTTGTCTTCCAAACTTATGCTTGCTTAAAATACTTTTTAAAAATTACGATATGCTTTTTTTTATCAATGATGCGTTGATGTACGTTTCATTATTAAAATTCGAGTTTCAAGATTATGTCATTAATTTAGCTTAGTTTCGTCAAGACTGTGAAGTTGGACCCGATTTTCCCAAGTTATGTGAAAATGACTGTATAAAACGAAAAATGAGACATATAGTACCATAAAGGCAAACTTTTACTAAGAAAACTGATGTGTTTCTGCGGATACTTGAATTATGTAGGTCTTTTTGTGTAGGCAAGACCTTTTAAAATGCTAAGCTTCAGAGGGGGGGGGGGTCAACCCCTGCCCCACAGCAAGTTACGTCCTTGCTGTCAATGGGCTTATTATATATTTGTTAAGTATGACGTGATATTTTTATTAATTGTTTTGTTTTCTGGATCATCAACACTTCTACTTTCCTACTTAAAACCTGGCTAACACATTATTTATATTAATAAGCAATGCAAAATATGTTAATCCTCTTGTTGTAGTTTCGACTGCTTATGCTATGTTTGTATGAATAGTTACTAGGGTCCTATGTTTGGTGAAGTTTCTGAAAAATTCCCCTGTTTGACAGACCCACTGTACATGATGTCCTGAGTCACCCGTTTTTCCTTGAAGACCCTGAAAAGGATCCTGGTTTCATAATAGATGTGCAAAATAGGGATGAAGCATATGATCCAAGTAACTCTGTCATAAACTTTCAACTCAAAGTGACGGACAACAATCGAAAAGGAGCCGAATATCCAGATGAAGGAGCTATTGCTTTCCCTTTTGATCTTGAAAAGGACTCAGTTGCAGAAGTTGTTGGTGCAATGGTATATTTGTTCTTTTTTTCTTATGATCTTTTAGCCTCAACTCCGGGACCAAATATTATCAATGTTCAGTTTTCCAGACAAAATTTAGGCTGGATACTGAAAAGAGCGAAATTGTTGTTTAAAAAAAAGAGTGTAGGTAGTGAAGAAAAGTATAGATTTAAGTTTAATAATAAGGAACTAATTGTAAGTAAAATAATAAAATATTTAGGATTTATCTTATCGGAAAATGGAAGCCTAAAGAGTCATGTTGATGAAATGATTAAGAGAGGTAGAGTGGTCATCTCTGCAATTTTTAAAAACCCGACGACAATGGAAATTAAAAACCTAAGAATGCATAAAAGAATATTTAATACAACAAGAGCTCTAGCAAAATTCTAAGAATCAATAGATTGCTTTAAAAGGGAAATCAGAGGCTTAATGCCGGTCGGGATTTAAAATAAGAGCTCCGAGTCACGAGGTCCTTCTAAATATTAAAATTCATTAAGATCCGATCACCCACTCGTAAGTTAAAAATACCTCAATTTTTTCAATTTTTCCTCTCCCTTCAGCCCCTCAGATGGTCGAATCGGGAAAAAGACTTTATCAAGTCAATTTGTGCAGCTCCCTGTCATGCCTACCAATTTTCATCGTCCTAGCACGTCCAAAAGCACCAAACTCGCCAAAGCACTGAACCCGACCCCCCTAACTCCCCCAAAGAGAGCGGATCCAGTCCGGTTACGTCAATCACGTATCTACAACTATAAGCGTTTTCCAAGATTTCCGGTTTCCCCCTCCAACTCCCCCCAATGTCAACAGATCTGGTCGGGATTTGAAATACGATCTCAGACATGAGTTCCTTTTAAACATCAAATTTCATTAAGATCCGGTCACCTGTTCTTAAATTAAACATATCTCAATTTTTCTAATTTTTCCAAATTAACAACCCCCAGCTCCCCCAAAGATAACAGATCCGTTCCAGTTATATCAATCGTGTATCTATAACTTGTGCTTATTCTTCCTATCAAGTTTCATCCTGATCTCTTCACTCTAAGCGTTTTCCAAGATTTCCGGTTTCCCCTCCAATTCCCCCCAATGTTGGATCTGGTCGGGATCTAAAATGAGAGTTCTAAAGCACAAGATCCTTCTAAATACCAAATTTCATTAAGATCTGATCACCCTTTCGTAAGTTACAAATACCCCATTTTTTCTATTTTTTCCCAATTACTCCCCCCCCCCCTCTCTAACTCAAACAAAGAGAACGGACCCGCTCTGGTTATGTCAGTCACGTATCTTGGACTTGTGCTTATTCTTCCCACCAAGTTTCATCCTCATCTCTCCGCTTTAAGCGTTTCCCAAGATTTCCGCCCCCCCCCCCAATGACACTGGATCCGGTCGAGATTTAAAATAAGAGCTTTGAGACACGATGTCCTTCCAAACATCAAAATTCATTAAGATCCGATCAGTCCTTCGTAAGTTATAAATACCTAATTTTTCCAATTTTTCAGAATGACCTCCCCGCCAACTCCCCTAAAGAACGCAGATCCGATCCGGTTATGTCAATCACGTATCTAGGACTTGTGATTGTTTTTCCCACACCAAGTTTCATCCCGATCCCTCTACTCTAAGCGTTTTCCAAGATTTTAGGTCCCCAACTCCCCCCAATGTCACCGGATCCGGTCGGGATTTAAAATAAGAGCTCTGAGACACGATATCCTTCCAAACATCAATTTCATTAAGATCCGATCACTCCTTCGTAAGTTAAAAATAACTATTTTTTCTAATTTTTCGATTTAACAGATTTAGGAAGCCAGGTACGATTTATGAACATTAGAATCAGGCAAAACCTTGTTTTGGAGAGGAAGTTTATTTTAAATTTAATTTGCGGGCTATGATTCTATGTCGTTGGATTCAGCTCAGGGAGAATTTTCTTCCAGTCCAGAACAGGCAAAAATGCTAGAAAAAAAAAATAATTGGTCCTTATAGGCTGTATGTTTGTCTCCTTTGTAAAGATGAGGATGAAGACTTGGATTATTTCTCAGGAAATGCCCGGTGCTCTTTGATTTACGGGAAATTTATTTACTTGGGATTAATTTGATGCTTTCTGGTATTCTGCAAAATAGTTACATAACCACCATATTTCGAGTGGGAGTGTATATAGATAAATCCTTAGTAAGAATTAAGAGTTTATATGACTAATTTATTTTGTCGTTCGATTAGGTATTTTCGCGTTGTATTCTGTTTCTGTTTGTGCTGGTAATTTGTACTGTTGTTTAATATCCTTGCTTGTTTGTTATTTATTTATAATTTTGTCTGTATATGTTCCTTAGGCTTTTGAAATACACTTATCTATCTATCTATAGTAAAAGGCGGCGTGAAAACATTTTTAAGTAACTGGTTTTTGAAACAAGTTCTTTTGGCGAATTTCTTTTTCAATTTTTATTTAATGAATATACAATTAAAAAGAAACTTTTATCAGCATTTTTATTTAATCAGATTCATGTTAGTAGTACGACAGAATTTATAATATTTCTGGATGGAATTACCAGGTTTTCTGGCAGTAAAAATTTAAGGTATCCCTTGTTCTATAAATTTTATAAACTTTTGTGTAAAAATTGCAGGATATAAAAACAATATGTTAATACATTTTTGATTTTAGCATCAGTTTAACAATCAGAAAACAAATCTGA
Source organism: Artemia franciscana (assembly GCF_032884065.1). Lineage (NCBI taxonomy): Eukaryota > Metazoa > Arthropoda > Branchiopoda > Anostraca > Artemiidae > Artemia > Artemia franciscana. The sequence continues at coordinate 18,786,297 of NC_088875.1, read as the reverse complement.
AACGACCAGGTTTGCCACGAGACTAAACCAATCAAAAAAAGAAAAGGAAAAATCTGAAAACAAGATTTGAAATCAGCATAATAGCTCTGATAAGAATCACCTACTCATTGGTAGTCAGCAGAAAAAGAATGAGACAACTCTTGATCCCCTGTGTAATATGATAAGATCGCATATTTTGGGGCATTAAAGATGTGAAAGTGGTTTTAACAAAGTGATGTGGGTTTCTTCCATGGAATTCTTATAGAAATTTACTGTAATTTAGGGAGATGCTGCATATAATGGATAAGTAGAAAATAGGGTTGCCGTCGTTCCTTTAGACCTTGAACTATAGTTTTGGGATTTGTTTTCTCTGCGTTCAATTTTCTCAATAGTATTTTACCAAATGAGTTACTTAATAAAGACTACGTGTTTAGAATTGATTCTGATATGATTGGTCTAAAGCAATGTGACAAGGGTGCCAATAAATGGCCAAATCGATAAATTTATTCTAAAAAAAGAAAAAAAAAAATAGAAAAAGGAGGAAAGATGGTGTCAAAAAAATCTTACGGGGCCAGACCCCACCCCCCGTACCGCCCCCTGGATCTGCCAGTGCAATGTAGAGCTATTAAATATTTTGAATCTAATGGCGTAATTTTCATTACGATCACTTGTATTTTTGGGGTGTTTTACGGATTTTACAAAAATCAGGCAAATTTTCTTTGGCTCGTGATGTTTGATGTGTAGTATTAAACTTAATGAACTTAATATATTTGGAATCAACATAAAAAGCCAGTTCTTTTGATGTGTAAGTTGTTATCATTTTTTCTTTATTAGAGTTTTAGTCATTAATGGCCCAAATCACTTCTTACTTTAAGTTCGTTACCGCGAGCTGTTTGATTCAGCACCACACATTTTACACGTATTTTCGAAAATTGATAAAGTTTCAATAATTCTTTCTTTTCTTCAATTTCTTAATTGTCTTAATTTCATTTTGGCTGTTCAAGTTAACGCGCGGGAATTTTCTGGGGGGGGGGAGCTGGGTCCCCTTTTTAACAAACTTGACTCTTTAGCGTTTGAACTGCATCTTGTCAACAAGAAGGAAGGTTTCTCTAAAATTAGCCGGATGAAGACGTCAAAAAAAAAGGAAAGACGAATGCATTTAAGGCATACTTTTTTTAAATTTTAGAAGTAAAATCATCTGAAACCATGTTATGCTCAGACGTACCAAAATATTCTATGGAGCCATGGGCTTAAAAGAGGGAAATGCAGTAAGGTTCATGAACCTTATCGCAGAGACTTCGCAATAGGGGTGGCGATACCCCCTCCCCCTTACCGAAATCTGAGGTCTCCTTATTCGAACTGTCAATTTTTTTGTATTATTGGGAGTTTTTTATTGCCCCCTCTGTAAAACAGTTCTGTTACTGCACCCCTGAAAACAATTCCCAAGTACATGCCTGTCTTATCGGTACCTAAGGTCTTCAGTGGATGTCAAATGCGTAATCGGGAGTGGCATGCCTAGGCCTTATATACCGTACCACGGCCCTCACGAATCTAAATCTGAGCCCTCCTTATTCAAATTGTCTTTTTGTATTATTGGAACCTCCTCCCCTTAGTTTTTTTTATTGCCCCCTTTATAAAAACAGCTGTGTTACTGCACGCCTGAAAACAATTCACAAGTACATGCCTGTCTTATCGGTACGTGATGTCGTTGATGAGTGTCAAATGCATAATCGAGAGTGGCATGCCTAGGCTATATATACCGTACCACAACCCTCACGAAATTTATGGGGCACCGATGCTTTACGGTTTTTTTTTTTGCTTCTAAATATAAAAGCAGTGACGAATTCAAGGGAATGGAATCCTCTTCCCCTCCAAAAGTAGGTGTCCTTGTGTGATTCTTGCTACATCCCTTTTTTTAATCTTTACTAAAATGCTGATTTTTACACTCAAGGAGATTTCATATGAATTATTTCACAAATGCATGTAAAGCAAATACTTATAATAACTGTTAGTAATGGCTAAAATTCCATTTTTTTCAAAGGAGTTCAATTGAAAAATAGAATGTGTAACACTACGAGCTCTGAGCTCTAAACAATACGAGCTCTAAACAAATTGTATCTTACTTAGGACTTAATTATTTTTGTGTATATTCAAGGGGGGGTAACCTGCTTGAATTGGGTGCCGATTACTCTATTCAGATTTGTATTTACATTTGTACGATTCTGCGAAGCAAAAAAAAGTGCTTATCAGAATCTTAGGCTGCTGACGGTAAAAAAATAATTTATATCGCGGGTCCCTGGCTGGTGTCTTCCCTTCCCTCCTCAAGAGTCGACCCACAATCCCAGATTTTTAAATAAGGTGCTTTTTTCAATTACCCATTCCCCGTCCTTCTCCAGCATCCTGACTTTTCTTGGGCTTGAAAGTCGGTCTTGCTAGTTTGATGAACCTTTATAAATGGATCTTTTGCTGTCTGTGGTCTTTTCAGTTCTAAGAAAAAAAATTAAAATATGCATATTTTTGCATGTGTTGCTTTTTTGCTGTTTTTGCTTTTGCTGTTTTTTTACGAGTCAGACAAGAATTTCGGGGGATGAGGTTCAAAGCCTGTAATCATTCATGTATACGGGCTTGCAAGTCAACTTACTAAGCTATGGCATACCCCCTAGGTAAAAAAAAATAACTAAATATATTGTTTATATAAAGACAATAAAGAAAAAATTTATCAGACATACTGTTCATAAAGAGTGGTTGTATTCAAACAAATATTCTAAGTTATTTTCACCTTACGATAAACATGGATATTTAGGTAAAGATTTTTACGTATAAATTTTTCCGTATCGTTTATTCTGCGGCCATTCTTGCTTGATGCTTTAATAACATTGTACATCCCATTCACCTTGATACTGTACCTCTATGACCTCTGGATCTTGTTGGAGTCTCTCACCTCGCTCGTTACTGACGATATAAAGATTTTTTGGGGATTCAGCATGCCTGTGATAAAAAATCTCGAAGTAGTATTATTCTGTTTGCTATAAATGTTGCAAAATCTGTGTAATTTGATCTGTTTTTGGCGTTAGATGTAAAATAAAGATTATATATCTTTTTAGGTCAAAGTGCAGTACCTCCCCCCAAAAGCCGCCGAGCTTGTTAGAAGACATATGGAATTAAGAGTATCGGTTGTGAAGTGCTTGAAACGTGATCGCCGTCGAAGATGTGGCATTCCCGAAGAAAAAGGACCTGTTCTGCTTATGCAACAACTCACAAATAAACAAATCCCTGCTAATTTAGTCCTTGAACCGACTCCAATTAAGCCGGCATCTGCTACGAAACAGGAGCCAAGCACTGTTCATGTCAAAGAACAACCTCAAATCGTCTCTAAAGAGGGCCAATACCAGCAGCAACTAATGACTTCTACTAATCAGCAAATTGTGAACCATCAAATGCCATCGACCTCAGCGCAGTGTTTTTCTCCTGACACTGGACCGTTATCCCCTCATGACAAGAAACCCTTAGTGAATAATGTAGAGAAAACCATGCCTTTGTCTGCCGTTCGTGGAGTACCAGCTGTAAACCAACCACAATATCAGCAAGAACCTCAGCAGATAAAGGCGATTAGTGAGACTCTTCAATCTACAGTCGCTAAAGTGGACAAAGATTATCAAACTGCGCAAACAAATTTTCAACAACCACCCACTGTTAGCACCTTGAGTGAAAGACGGCAAAGTGCAGAGTTCTATTCTGGTCAAACTCTTCCTTACACTAACGATTTTGAAAGTAGAACCACTAATCCTGAGGCATCTGCATATCAGAAAAGTCAAAATGTCAAAGAAACTTCAACGATTAATCAACAAAGCTACCTAACAAATGTAACCCCCGTTTCTAGCCAGTATAACACTATCCCTACTGCAAATAATAATTTGGCGGGACATTATCAGCATGTAAAATCTGTTGGTGAAGCGAATAGCCCAGCTTTAGAAACTTCTAACAAAACATATTCTAACGGGACTTCACAGTTCAAAACAGTTCCTTTACAGCCCCAACTTCAAAATTATTCATCTGTGTCTCAAGATACAATTAGCCGTGCTAATGCCAATGTTCCCTTCAGTAATGTTGTCCAACCACAAATTCAAGGAAATAATGTTCATCAGGAAGGGTATGGCCAGTCACTTAGCCGGAAAACTGAAGAAGGTCCTCAGCATGCCCGGACATTTAATAAGCCTGATATGACAAACCCTCCGCAGAACTACCCAAATGAATCAGTTGAAGCCCAGCAGTTAATCGCGCTCAAACAAGAGCTGAGTTTAAATGCTTCGCAGAAAGAGCCAACTGATCAATTGAATCAAGAATATGATTATCACAAGTCTACTGTAAGTCTTCCTGAAGTAACCAATGTGCAACACACAGCGATGCCATCATACCAAGTACCTAATGCTTTATTGCAGCAACAAGTGTTAGGTCTGCAAGGACAATTTAATGAACCTGTTCAATTAAATGTTCTTCATTCTTCAACCGTGAGCTTACCTGATATCCTTCCGCAAGAGCCAGTCCCTCAGCCTCTAAAACAACCTTTGGATTCTCAAAAAGACCTTAGCTCCAGTCGACCAACATTAACTTTTGTGTCTGCTGCTAGTTTTTCGGAAGTTCATCATCAAGTAGAAATGCAGCGAAGATTGGAAAATATTCAGCCCGCTGGATTTCAACATCAGTTGTCTGATAATCGCTTTTACTCTCCAGCTGATTTATCGTCCAGTTCATCAACAGTAAGCTTATCCGAAGCTGCTCGATCAAACCAGCCAAATAACATAATGCCTAATTTGCCCGTAAATCCAAGTGTTCAGGAAGTGTCTTCCAAATTACCTAGTGACCCTGGCCAGAATAATATTCTGACAAAAGAGCAGTTGGTCCGAAACCAACACGATATTCAGAAAGTGCAACAAGAGCGAAATCCAGTTGGAGAATCTCCTCGCCAACAGGGCACCATTTTGAGTTTGCCAGATATAGAAGCATTAAATTCACGATCAACTTATAATTTACTACAGAACTATTCATCTTATAGTCAACAGCCGATTCAGAATAATGCTTATTCCAATCAGGTGATGTTGCAAAACTGCCCACGGACACTGTCAGATCCCATTGCTCCCGTGTACCAGTCACAACCCAACGTTAGCACTTTCAATTCCTGCTTTCCTCATAATCCAGTACCAGCATGTGCTTCAGATAACTTCAAGTCTACACTTGTACAACCATACCAAAATGATTCAACTGCTCCACAAAGCCCAGTGAAACCAGAAAATTTTAGCTTATCCCATGGGCAAGTGCAAAAGTGCCCTCAGTTGGTAGAGCAATATCACCAGAAACCTAAAAGTGAACAGACTACAAATATCCAAGTATTGCCATTCCAACAAGGAATATTGACATCTTCACAAAATACTTCTAAAATTCCTGTTGTTCAGAGTGCATCACAGTTGCCAGAAACTGTATCTTCATTTAACGAGCAAATGGGACACAATCAAACATATCAGCAACAAATCACTGCTCAGGATTTCAATTATGCTTCGAACGTTTCGACAGTAATGAATATTTCTGGACGCACGCAATGTTCTGCTCATGAATCACAAAGTCGGGACCAAAATAGCCAACGGCAGCAGTTTGAACAGAATAATAGACAAAATCTTTCTGAGCAGGTGAATCAGCAACGTGTAAATGACCAAGCAATTTATCCTGCATATTCTAAGCAGCAAACGGGTCATCCAAATATGTCTTCAGGCATGTCAAATGGGCTACAAAATTCTAGCCAAATCCAACAAATCAATCAGGTGCCGCAGCAAACCTTTTATCATCAAAATCATTCTTCTTGTAATGACCGTACTGCCACAGGTGGTCCCATTGAAGCACTATGTGATGAGCGCCAGCTGCGTTCTAGTAGTTCAAGTCACCAATTTAACGCTCAGTATCATTCTGATCAAGGTAAACAAGCCCAGTATATGAAACAACAGTCATATTATTCTGATTCATATCCACCAATAGAAACCACTAATGAAGCGTCCCCTCAAGTGCAAGCCAAACCTTTAGAATCGCAACAACAAAAGAAGGAGTTTGATCAGGACGTGCAGCCTAATGTATCTGCTAGTTTAAACAGCTTAGCACCTAGTAACATGCCTCAGCCAAGCCCCTTTAACTCGCAGCAGCAATCGCATACGAATATTCAGCAAAACTTCGCTACGAGTTCCCTTCCATCGCTCTATTCTAATCAACAAAACCAGCTTTTGACGTCTCAGACTAATATCGGACGGTCGTCTGATTATGAGTCAGTTCAGAAACTGCATATTTCTGATCCACAAAGCACTGTTCCAAGGCCTAATGCTCAAACTATGGTTGCATATCCAGAAAACGTCCAACTTTCTGAAGCTCAGTATTTTCAGTCCCAATTTGGTTTTCAACCTTCCTTAAACCCAATACTTATACAGCAATTGATTATCACGCTTCTCCAGATGCAACAGCCTGGGAATTTTGGCTTCCCCCCTGGATCAGCTTCTGCTGATAAGCAACAGATGTTGAATAGCTTGTTATCAATATCTCAGAATGCTTATCAACAAAACGTAAATATGGTAAATCATCGTGAAATGGAAATGTCAAAGCAGTCGCAACAACTGCCGCAACAAGGTAACCAATCGAACCAACGAAGTACCGTTCCAAATCAAAACGCTGTGCCTACGCAGGGTACATCAAACTTCTGTATTCAAAAGTCTGGTGCCTCGACAGAAATGTTGCCTCCTGGGGATTCAGTCCCTGTTAGTATAATAAACCATTGTACTGATCCTCAGAATGTATTACACATGTCAAACCAGTTGAATAGGGCTATGGCGAACCTTATTCCAATTGAAACAGAAACTAAGACTCATGACTGTAAGCAGACACAAGTTCAGTCTGCAGGAGCTGGAGAATGTCAGGACTCAAGAAATGTGAACTATGATGCTCAAAAATCTTTACAACATCAACAACTTCCTTCCCAATCACAGAATGGCCCCGAGCAAATTTTCTTACCTAATAATCCTTCTTGGTCTTCTGCTCAACCATCTGTCTCTCAGCGACCACTATCTTCTGACGCCTCTCAAGCTTCGGCTGCTGCTTCTCATCAGGTGTATTGTGGGAACGAGAATACTCCGATTTTGAGTCAACTTGCCTACATTTCTCAACAAAATAATCTGTTACAAGCTGCATCCCTTGATACTTTAAACAAAGATCTTGCTAATGTTACAGTTTCAGATACCCAACACTTCAAGTCATCCACGTTTAAGCATCAACAGGACTCATGTTTTAACCAAAGTGTCCCTGCCAAAGACATTCAGTTGCCTCAGGCCTCAGAAAAACTTCGTAAGCAAAATGTACTTCAATCTCAAGAATCTCTTCAAAATGAGTCTTATTTTGGTCAAAACCCCGTTTTCTCTAGACAATCTTCACAGGGCAGTGTGATTTCCGTAAGCTCTGTTCCTGAGGAAAGACAAAATGTTTCACAATTTCAGCCGTCGCAACAGCTACCAAACCGTGGTAATCAAGACCAGCCGCCGAGTTTTAATCCTGCTAGTCAAATGGGACAGAATATACAGCAACCTGTACACCAAGTTTTTGCGAATCAGCAAGCTTCTTGGAAGCAGATGCAAGGTCAGCACCAACAAGGGTTTTTCTTGCATGATCAAGACATGCCCGTTCTTTCAAAACATGACATTTTAACTAGTATCGCTCCAGGATTACAGCATAATGTTTTGCAGAACCTTCCACTGAGTCATCAGCAGAGTCCATTGTTGTATTCTAGAGCTGGACATCCTGTTCAAACTCAGCAGCCTCCCCTAGGTACCTTACAAAAGCAGCCTCTTCAACATGTTATCCATACCAATCAACAACAGAAGCAATTTCAAAACACGCCTACTCCAAACACTGCACAAGCTAATCAACATCAGCAGGTTCTTCAGCAGACATGGAATGCTGCTAGTTCACCAGCTAATTTGTCGAATTCTCAAGTAGAGCCACAATTTACTCTGAAGAATCAGCAGAATAATCAAGCATTATCTATTTTGAGTCAAGTTCAGAGCGATTCAGCTTTGTTAATGACCCAGCAAAGCGCTATGATGAACTTGCAAAACGGGCAGCAAACTGTGTACACAGAAATGCTACCAACTGTAGGGCATAACCAGCAATTAAGAGTTCAGCCGCAACAGCAAATACAGTCGTCGTCTATTTTCACTAATGTTGCAGGCTCACAATCAGTTCCAGTGCAGTCTATTCAAAACTATCATAAGAATAACCCTAACGTAGAGGAGCTCAAACCCGCTAACATAACAGGTCAACCGCAAACAGGACCAACTGTCTTACATTCGAGACAAGATATTCTGCCATGTGATGATATGCCCAAGATGCCAAATATTGTTTCAGAACATCGCAAAGATGAGGGTCAAAAACATTCAGAACAAGCCCCTGCAAAACTTCATGAACAACATACTAACCTTGATAAAGATGTTTCACCTCTTCCACATCAACATCTTTCTCTACCCGTTGGATCGAAGACAATTGACAAAAGTGAGTTGAAGCAAGGCCTGACCATTGATGAGTCTGCGAATGGAACTCCTACTATGGCTGTCACTAAAATTGTGATGGTGAGTATGCACCTTTTATTAATTCTCTTTTAAATTTTTCGAGGCTCTGCTTCTAATTTTAGTTATGAATCAATCATTTCCACTGAAAGTAGTTTATTAGTATGCTTTTTTCCTAAATGACCATCTTTTCTTTTCTTGATATCCCCATTTTTTGGATCTAAGCTGAGATTTTAAGTATTTTAACTTTTATTTATGGATGATTTGTATGTACATTTTTGACTTGTAAGTCGAGCACCGTGCTTTTCACATTAATCTTTATATGGAAAATCTTTTTCATCATTTTCTTTGCTTTTTCTTGTGGAGAATGTCTTAAAATTGCCTTTAAGGGGATATCAATCTCTAGCTTTAATACATCTCTGAAAAGACCATGTTTTAAAGTAATTCTAATTAACAGAGCTCTCTGATATTGAAGTTGATTTCTCTGCATGAAATATTGTCCTTGACTTGTTTTCTTAAATCTTCCTAAACCAATCTCATGTTTTCACCTTCTCTTTCTTTCTCTTCTCTCTCCCTCTTTCTCTTTCACCCTCTCACGCTCAGGGTCGCGTTATTTTTTGTTTATGTTTTCCTTGTGTTGACGAACATTTTATCACAGAACGTGAGACTTCTCGATTAAAAATGAAGACCGTATTGCAAGAATTTTTTCTGTTTGAAAGAGAAAACTAAATCGCAAAAATTTTATGCTGCGCCCTGGTTTTGAGTAATTTTTCGTGTATTTCTCCAAACTTTTTAGAGCTCGCTCTACAACTAAAAATCATTTCCACAAAAAAATGATGAAACTGTAGTAAATGTAAAATTCTGTAATTTAGCATCATGCTAGTTAATATGTTCGCAAAAGGCGGAAGGAAATATTTGGAAATATGGACTTTGCAATAACCAAAATGAAGAATGAATTAAGCGGTTCTGTGATCCTATATTTAAGACAAAAAGATTAAACACGCAATTATTTGTAACTTTTAGTTGAGGTGCACATTTTATGATTTTTATGGAATTGTAGAGAGGTTAAGTTTTTATGCAAAAAAAAAAAAAAAAAAAATTCGAAGCCAGCTACATGAGCATTAATCTATTTTTTGTTCCTTAAGACGCACCTTCTTTTCCGTTTTGTTTTCTTTTTTCTTATGGTTTTGGTTCGGATTTTTTTCCGTTTCTACTTTGTTTCTCCCTGAAAGGTCACCGGCGGGTATATTTGATGTGTTTGTGCAAGAGAAAAAGAAGCTGAAAGTAATAATCTGGCCACGAAGACCTGGTCTTGATTACACAATAACAACCAATATCTATCTGCTTTACTAAAATTTATATTCCACGAATCAACATAAAGAACTTGTTATCCTACATTGTATCAGTTTCATATCTGTAACTTGAAGTAGAACTTAATTAAAAATGAATATATCGAATTCTGTGCAGAAGTCTTTCTCATTTCTGCAGGCATTCTAAAACTTGTCAAAGTTTTAGAATGCCTTTATTTAATGAATATTTAATTCTAATAAGAATATATAATTCTAATAAGGATATATAATTCTAATAAGATTGTCGACTTCCATTATATGATTAATATAAAAAGAAATGTACCGCGATCTAAATGTTCCTTTAAAGTACGATGTGCTTACTTTACTTTGATAATTTTTCCTTGCACTTTAAACTGTATATTCCTTCGTGGTATGTATTAAATGAGCAATTATGCCCAAGAACCCTCAATATTGCAAAAAAATTTCTTGGTATAAATTTCCGAAGCTGATAACATTGTTCAGATTGATTTATATTGTATACCCTTGGCCAGGAGAGTATGTGTTTTTTTTTTGCGTGCTATTGCCTGTATTTAAATTCATGCTTTCTAATTTTAGACTGGTCTTCCTCCGTCTTCCCAGACCTCTACTCCGCAAGCAACTTTGAACTCGAAACTTCCAGAAATGTTGGCTGGAAAACACTTCAATCCTGCTTTACAAGGTAATGAACACGTTTTTAGGCAATCCAATTACTTAGTTTCAATAATCAAATCTAAAGTAGAATGACCCCTTTAGTTGACTACTTACATTATTCCCTATTTTTTCTGATTTTAAATATCAATCTTAGTTGTTAAAAATTGTACCTTTAAATCATATAATTGTGAAGCTAGGAAAGAAAAATGGTTGTTAATATTAATGAATAAAATACAGAGTTTCTGGAAGTGTTTCAATGCAATTATTGTAAAATTATTATAGTGCTAAAACTACTCAAGGTTGATACACTGGCTAACGCTCCTGTTTCCTCCCACCTTATAACAGTCATCTGCTTTTGTCACCTACCAACAAATCTGGTAATATTTGATAGTTTTCATAATCTTGTTGTGACTTGTCCAGGATATTCGGTCATTCCTTCTTTTGGCAGAGTGGCAGATCCAGGAGACTGGAGACTGCGCTCCCTGGATTGGACCAAATTTCATTTTGGGCAGTGTTGCTTAAATTTATTGAATCAGTACTTGTGCCCCTGGCTTGAGTCCAGCTTAAACCAGTGTAGCTTTTTTATTATTTGTATCAATCTATAATTTATATAGTCTTATGCCCTAAATTCCCGTGTTTAATAAAAAAGATTAAGATAAAAAATGATTTTTCTCTTCCCCATTTCCCACTTCTCTCTCTCTCTCTCTTTCTCTCTTTCTTAATTCTCCTCGTGCCATTTTTGCCTCATGCCATTTCCTTTTTTATGCTGTTTTAAGTGTTATTCGTCTCCTTTTACTTGTATCAGTCTATGCTCAAAGTTTTGTTATTCGTTTGGTGACTTATTTCTTTTGAGCAATTGTTACTAACTTAATTGCTTATCATTTTTTGAAAAAGAAGAAGAAGGAAGGTGGGCAATAAAAGCAAGAAACGAGATCTCTGAGTTACAAAGTTACACCCAAAAACGCTGAATACTGGTGATTCTTATTTCTAGAAACGGCACATAAAAGAATTTCCCATCCAACCTGTAAAATAAAGCAGTTTTTTATGTATACAAGCCGTAGCAGATAACATTACTTATCTTCTAACTATGTATTTCTTAAAAACCCCCTTTTTTTTTTACTAAAGAAAGTTAGCTTCAAAGATGTTTTTAGGAATATCCTTTCATGACATTGCTTTTGTCTTTCAGATTCTCTGGCATCGCTCATGACCAGGCCATCGACACCGGATACACACGAAAGGTACTGTCGTTTTCATAAGTCGATTAAACAGTATACAACAGATGAACTAATATTCTTAGGTTGGGGTATTGGAACTAGTGGTGTTTTAAAAAGCATGTGTGCTCATAAACAATATTTAATGAAGGAAAAAGAATTAATAGTAAATGTGTAATTATTTTTAATTAGAATTGAAGCATGTCTAAGCTCCATCACAAAAAAATAAATTGGAATAAAAGATCGAGAACGGGGTTTTTAAGGCCAACGAAAATACTGGACAAAACAAAATAAATTTTTTGGAAGAATAAATACTCACATTCTCTGGATGAAAATGCGAACAAAAAAAACCGGTCAAAAACAAAATACGTGGAAATACAAAAAATGAATAAAAATAAAGATAAATAAAAACCAAATTTAGAAGAACTAAAAAATTGAAAAATGAATAACATGGAACAGCCCTCCTCCAAAAAACCAGATAAATTAAATTTTTTTTTAACTGAATTCAAAAGCCATAAAACCTAATTTAATACGCGAACCACTCACAAATATCTACGATTAGTAAAAACAATGCTCTCGACAATCTAGGTAAATGAGCTTCTTTCTTTCTAATGTTCTAGATTTTTTCTTCTAGTTCTGGTAAAGGGGACTTTACTACTTTTCTATAGTTCTGGTAAAGGGGAGCAGTTGTCCTCCCAAAGTGTCCGTTTTGTTTTGTTCTAAATTATCCTTGGCCTTGAAAAAAACCTAATCTCAGTCTCCGTTTGTTTAATTCATTTGTTGCTATGGCAAGCCAATGTGGTTTGCGTAACGATTTTCAAGCTCCATCAAGGCTCACCACAGTGCCCAGAAGGCGCCCACAAGTCTCTCTAATGGTCACGGTCAATAACGATGGCTTCATAGATCAATCCAATTGCAGGTCTAGTACCCTCCACTTTCGAGGAGAGACCCCAAATTGGGTCCATATTTCATTTCACCTTTGCAAGCCATGTCTTCTTGTCTTGTCTGTTTTTTCGCTTTAACTTTTATTGGCTCTGATCTGGGAGGGATTGTAAATTTGTGTTGCAAGAAGGTAAAAAAAAGAAGAAAAAAACACTGGATTTGAACGAGAGCCATATTTTCTAATACCAATTACATTACATTACTAATTACATTAGACATGGAGCCTAAAACTGGCGAAACACCAGAATACCAATCGAATTAAGGTAATCTCTTAGTTTTGCCGTGAAAAGACTATAATTGAACTATTTAAACAACAAGCAAAAATTTATGTCGAGTTTGAAATTGTAAACAGGTGAAATATTAAAAAGGGAAGTTTACTTATCAGCGACTTTTTTGCTGATATTGAAAGTACGAAATACTGAAAATAAACATGCTACTGAAAATATTACAAGCAAGCTAAAAAAGGGATTAAAGGATGTTTAACTAAAGATATAAACCAAAAACAGTGAACACACTATTCATAAAAATAATCCTGGGATTGATATAGAAAAATATACTAGAATGTAATATGCAGAATTTTTTGGAAAATCAATTCTGTGTAAACGGATTAAGAACATAATACAGTTTAGACTTGAGGTTAATATTCTTTCATCTAATTTTTTTTTACCTTGTTGTAGCACAGTGAATTGGCACTGTTAGGAAATACGGGGCCGGGGTTCGATCCCCGCTGCAGCAAGGCTGGGCGACAGGCTTGTTACTCGTACCTTTAAAAAAGACCCAGCAGCTGAAACGACGATTCAGGTCTGAAACGGTGACTGATCATGATCCTTATCCTAATTTTTTGTATTCATTTAATTAGATATGCTCTCCATAACTCCTGCACTTTTTTCTCTTGTCGTTCCCCTCCCCCTAAGTCCTTTTCACTGTCATTCTACCTGAGCAGAACTCCATTTTTGCCCCAATAATGTTTTCGACGGAAAGATATGGAAGAGATTTCCCCCCTCGTCTTCCTCCTTTTTCTCTTCTTCACCCTTTTTACCATTCCTCATGTAAAGTTGTTCTGCTAATTTAGGCTATTCTATTCGTTTAGTCTATATTTTGCTGAATTTATTAAATTTTTATTGTGATCTTTGTCTAACATATTGTTTTTATTAATTATATATATATATATATGTATATATATATATATATATATATATATATATATATATATATATATATATATATATATATATATATATATATATATATATATATATATATATATATATATATATATATATATATATATATATATATATATATATATATATATATATATATATATATATATATATATATGTATATGTATATATATATATATATATATATATATATATATATATATATATATCTATCTATATATATAAAAATAAGTTGTCTGTGGATGGATGGATGGATGTGTCAGGTGACGTCACCTGAAAAACTGGATCTGGTGACGTCAAAACTGAAAAAACTAAAAAAAGGCAAAAACTACAAAAAAAACTAAAAACTAATAAAAAAAATAAAAAAGCTAAAAAACTAAAAAAACTATAAAGGTAAAAACCAATAAAAAACTAAAAAAAAAAACTGAAAAAACTAAAAAAAGGCAAAAACTACAAAAAAAAACTAAAAACTAATAAAAAAAGTAAAAAAGCTAAAAAACTAAAAAAACTAAAAAAAGGTAAAAAACTAAAAAAAATAAAAATAAAAAAAAACTAAAAAAAAGGAAAAAACTGAAAAATAAGCTAAAATAAAGGTAAAAACCAATAAAAAACTAAAAAGAAAAAAAGGAAAAAACTAATAAATGACGACACTCAAAGAGAAAGCGACCAGGACAAAAGGAATGTTCGATTAGCAATCAACAAAGCACCGGGACACAGGGAGTATAAATGACGACCAGGACATAAGTAAAAAAAAAAAAAACTATCTATATATATAAAAATAAGTTGTCAAACTAAAAAAAGGCAAAAACTACAAAAAAAACTAAAAACTAATAAAAAAGCTAAAAAACTAAAAAAACTAAAAAACTAAAAAAACTAAAAAAAAGGCAAAAACTACAAAAAAAACTAAAAACTAATAAAAAAAATAAAAAAGCTAAAAAACTAAAAAAACTAAAAAAACTAAAAAAAGGTAAAAAACTAAAAAAACTAAAAACTAAAAAAAACTAAAAAAAAGGAAAAAACTGAAAAATAAGCTAAAATAAAGGTAAAAACCAATAAAAAACTAAAAAAAAACTGAAAAAACTAAAAAAAGGCAAAAACTACAAAAAAACTAAAAACTAATAAAAAAAGTAAAAAAGCTAAAAAACTAAAAAAACTAAAAAAACTAAAAAAAGGTAAAAAACTAAAAAAAATAAAAAATAAAAAAAACTAAAAAAAAAGGAAAAAACTGAAAAATAAGCTAACATAAAGGTAAAAACCAATAAAAACTAAAAAGAAAAAAAGGAAAAAACTAAAAAAAATTTTCATCTAAAAAACTAAAAAAAACTAAAAAAGGTAAAAACTAAAAGAACTAAAAAAGAAAAAACTAAATGACGACACTCAAAGAGAAAGCGACCAGGACAAAAGGAATGTTCGATTAGCAATCAACAAAGCACCGGGACATAGGGAGTATAAATGACGACCAGGACATAAGTAAAAAAAAATTAACAAAACTAAAAAGAAGGTAAAAACTACAAAAAAACTAAAAAGAAAAAAAAAATAAAAACTAATAAAAAAACTAAAAAATCTAAAAATCTAAATAAACTAAAAAAGAAAAAAAAAGGAAAAAAATAAAGGAGAAAAACAAAACTAAAAAACGAATGTATATACAGACCGGTACACCGGGATACAAATGACGACCGGGACACAGGGAATATAAATGACGACCGGGACACAGGGACACAACTACAACGGGGACACCGGGGGAAACAGGGGGATATAAATGACGACCGGGACAAAAAAACTAAAAAGAAAAAAAACTAAAAACTAATAAAAAAACTAAAAAATCTAAAAAATCTAAAAATCTAAATAAGCTAAAAAAGAAAAAAAAAGGAAAAAAATAAAGGAGAAAAACAAAACTAAAAAACGAATGTATATACAGACCGGGACACCGGGATACAAATGACGACCGGGACACAGGGAATATAAATGACGACAGGGACACAACTACAACGGGGACACCGGAGGAAACAGGGGGATGTAAATGACGACCGGGACAGGGAATGGTCGATTAGCAATCACCATCAACAAAGCTCAAGGGCAATCATTAGAATCATGAGGTATAGATCTGAATACAGATTGTTTTCCCATGGACCATTATATGTTGCATGTTCAAGAGTCGGTAAACCTGACAATCTATTTATATGCAAAGACAATGGGACAGCAAAGAATGTTGTATATTCGCAAGTTTTACGTAGTTAAAACCATATATATATATATATCTATCTATATTCACAGGTGGGACATAGGGACACAACTACAATGGCGCGTAACTATTATGGCGCGTAACGACTTACGCGCGCGGGGGGGCTTGGGGGGGGCGCGAAGCACCCCCACCAACTAGGTGTTAGGGTGGCGCGAAGTGCCACCCCAACACCTAGTATATATATATAAATAAGTTGTTTGTTTGTCCGTTGACTGACGTCATGTTTGTGTGTCGACTGACGTCATGTTTGTGTGTCGACTGACGTTATTATAAGGATTGAGCATTATGCCGTCATGAAGTTGTTTGTCGTCGACTAACGAAATTACAGACCGGGACACAAATGACGACCGGGAAGAGAAATTACAGACTGGGCAACGGGACACAAATAACGACCGGGACACAGGGAATATAAATGACGACCGGGACACAACGGGAGCGCCAGGGGGGCACAGGGGTGGATATATAAATGACGACCGGGACACAGGGAATGTTCGATTGGCAATCACCATCAACAAAGCTCAAGGGCAATCATTATAATAATGAGGTGTAGATCTGAATACGGATTGTTTTTCCCATGGACAATTATATGTTGCATGTTCAAGAGTCGGTAAACCTGACAATCTATTTATGTGCACAGACAATGGGACAGCGAAGAATGTTGTATATTCGCAAGTTTTACGTAGTTAAAAACATATATATATCTATCTATATTCACAGGTGGGACACAGGGACACAACTACAATGGCGCGTTACTAATATGGCGCGAAAAAAGCTAAAAAAAGAATAAACCTAAAAAGAAAAAACTTAAAAAAAAGGAAAAAAATAAAAAAGGTACTAAAAACTAAAAAGAAAAAAATACCGGGACACAAATGACGAACAGGACACAGGGAATATAAATGACGACCGGGACAAAGGGACACAACTACAACGGGGACGCCGGGGGGCACATGGGGGATATATAAATGGCGACGGGGACACAGGGAATGTTCGATTAGCAATCACCGTCAACAAAGCTCAAGAACAATCATTAGAATAACGAGTTATAGATCTGAATATGGATTGTTTTTCCCATGGACAATTATATATTGCATGTTCAAGAGTCGGTAAACCTGATAATCTATTTATATGCACAGACAATGGGACAGCGGAGAATGTTGTATATTCGCAAGTTTTACGTAGTTAAAAACACACACACATATATATATATATATATATATATATATATATATATATATATATATATATATATATATATATATATATATATATATATATATATATATATATATATATATATATATATATATATATATATATATATATATATATATATATATATATATATATATATATATATATATATATATATATATATATATATATATATATATATATATATATATATATATATATATATATATATATAATTTGTTATGCGGACGATCTGTTAAATTTGTGCCGGTCAATAGCTAGTCTTCAGGGGAGTTTTGATAACCTATCTGATAAATATTTACAAATAGGACTAAGTATGAATGCTGCGAAGTCCCAAGTCCTCTATTTTAATTTACACTGTAGTTATGTGCCCAAAGTGTCCGTCTAGTGTGATAGTGATGTGGCACCCACTCTCCCAATTTAATCTGGATTGGAAATTCCTTTCTCGAATATATAATAGTGTGACTCTCCCGCAAATTCTATATTTGACCCCATTTTGGGACGTTTCTACGGAATCTGATAGGTGAGGGTTTCGAAAGTGCTATTTTTAAGTTCGCGAAGTTTTGCTTCAGGCCCCTTAGTGGTTCAAGAATAGGTACTTCGTAAACCATTTCGGTTTAGTAGAACCGATTCAGGCCGGGGATGAGCAGTTTCAGAAACTGAGTAATCAGCCCTCTTGTCACCCGTGGAAGGGCGTACTATTTTAGTTTTAGTATTTTTGGTAATTCGTGTATATCTTTATGACATGTTTGTTTTGTTTTCCTTTCTTTTTCTTTTATTGTACTCCATCGTTTTCTTTTTTTGCTTATAGATGGGTAATAAAGAACATTCATTCATAAAAGAAGCAAATCCGGCTATGTAGGAGCTTGTGGTAGACTTTTTGAAACTTATTGCCAAAATGAAATTACTGACCTCAGTATCTCTTTTGGTTTTTTGGATTCAAAAATATTGGAGAAAAGGAACTGTCAATTACATTCTCGAAATTTTATTTGTTGAAGAGGTATATTCCATGTCATATTCGTCATTGCAATGTGAAAGTATTCTTTTCCCAAGCTCTTGAGTTCTCTTCTATGTATGGTGCTTCTATATCACTATGCTGACAATGATAATAATAATATAAGAAACAACTCTGACTAGCTCGACCTTCACAATTTGCTTTTTGTTATTTTGTAGAATTATTTAGTGTCACTCAGTGACGGCAATTGGGAAAGTAATTCGCCCCATCACCTTCCCGTGATTGTCCTGCCTACCCCTCCCCTTAGATTGTGAAAAAATACCTTCTTTGGTATTTTCATTAAAAGATTGAAAAACAAATCCTGCCCCTCCCTTGGTTGGAAAAATGTATCCCCCCTACATTTCCTTGAAATGACGCCTTGGTATCAGTATTTATTGGTATCAGCAGATTTATTGCCCGTCCCAGCGGTAGCAGGGCTGCCAACTGCCGACGTTTAAAAAGAGTGCAAATCAAGAGCAAAAGGGAGTGCTTTTTGCTCAAAAAGAGTGCAAGTCAAAAATTTGCACATCCTCTCTTCTGTGCCCCCCCCCCCCCCTGAGGTAAAAAAGAGCGCATTTCACACGAAAAAGTGTAAGTTGGCAACCCTTTTCATTTTGTTAAATGCACTTCTGACAAATATGCCAACTACTGACGTTAAAAGCGAATGAAAACTGACACCCAAAAAGGGTGATTTTCACTCTTCCGCATCCTCTCGGAGGTAAAAAAAGAGTACATTTCACACGAAAAGTGTACAAGTTAGCAACTCTGAGCGGCATCGGAACTCAAACCCTAAGTGGTATTTCTTCGTGTTAGGTCTTGTACTTTATCTTCATTATCTGGAATCGATCCATTTTGTTACATCGCAGGTGCTTATGTATTTATATGAAAAATATTTGACCGCTAAAATAGAAAAAATAAGGAAAGCTTTTTACTTCATTAGTAGCGACGGGAACTTCACATAGGAATTATGGCGATTGTTATTGACAATCTGTTGTTACCTAGTTACCATTATGGAGAAAAAAAGAGCTCCTTTATGCGCTGGAATAACTTTATATTTTTTAAAAATCTTAATTTCAAAGCTTACAATAAAGACGCACCAATTTGCCAACTTAAAAAAACGAAGGTCTTTCCCTTTTCTTCTTTTTATTTTTACCGTAAGCTAAACTAAACCAAAATAACAGCAAAGTTGGGATATTTTGAGTTTAAAAATTTTGTTTTGCGATGCAATAGAAAAATGTTGCCAGCAGATGTTTACAAAAATTTCCCACAAAACGAAGCATTGTTGATCAAAACTCTGGATGGATTTTGAACACGATGGTAAAGTAAAAATTGCTAACATTGTCATGTTGCTAATGATTCTAGACCGCTTTTCTTATTTTAGTATTCAGTTTGTTCTCAGATATCTTTTCAATTTTTGTATACTATTTGGAATCTGTTTATGTTTTCATTATGTTTTAGGTTTTGTAACAAATTCTCAGTCAATTTATGAATTGCTAATGAATACTTCTTTACCTGCATTTTATCTCTAGGCACTGACAAAATAAAGTTACAAACAATAATTTGATAAATAAATGATGACAAAAAGAGCGTGTTGGAAAATTGAACAAGTGTTGAAAAATTTGCGTTTTTTTAGATGTTCATCCAGCTGTCTTTATAAGCAGTAAAACAATAGTGTGTAATAAGAATATTAAAAAAGGAATATCAGACATGTTAACAAATCAGGCTATGGCCCTCACTCAAACGAAATTGACACTTAAAACATCTCAAGCTGAATTCCACACTTAAGCAAAGGTTATTCCTGTCTAAAGTCCTTAATTCTGATTATTTTTTAAGGCAATATTTAGTAGCTAATTATTTAGGTTTCGAGGAATAAATATCATATTGGGTTGTGTTGGGGGATTCGGGTAAAATCGGCGATCATCATTATATATATAAATTCTATTAAATTTTGGCTATTTGAATACCTTGTACCTCTGAAATAACGTCTTTTGGAATAGGGATGAGCCTTAGGTGCAACATTACACGCATTTTGAAATCAATAGCGTCTCAAATTAATTATGGACGCATCGCATGCTTACCCATGATTTTGACAAAATATTTAATTGGCTTTTTCTTTTTTAGTATGGATTCTTGTGGTGAGGCAGGAGAGCATGGAGATCCAACTAAACCGAGGCGAAGTACGAGATCAAGACGAACTGCATCTCGAACAGCAATGCTTAGCGTACTAAATATCGAAAAGTCTGTTGTTGAGTGTCAGTTGGACGTCTCGAAGAAAAAAATTGTCCATTTCAAGTTCGACAGGGACGCTGAAATCGATATACCTAGTATAGCCAACACTTTGGTAAATTTTCATTATGATTTTGTTTTAGATGCCTGATGTAAAAAGAATATTAAACAGATATGGGTTGTTCAGCCGGATCGCAAGTCGCTGGGGCCAGAAATCTTTTTCAGAAAATATTTAAAAGAATAAGTAAATTTGTTTATGTTGTATAGATCTTGGCTTATATGAAGGTGGTTTCTTTTTGTATGCTGCTCACCCAACCCTGGATTAAGGGAATTTTCCTTTCAAATAAAATCTTTGCTGCGTCACTATAAAAATCTGGCTTACAAGACATAATTTGTACTTATGTATTATACCGAACACACTCGAGAACTGAAGTTAGGTTAATCCCAATGAAATATACCAAAATTTGATGAAAATATAATACCTGAGGGACAAAATTATGGAAACTAAAAAAAAAAAAATTCTGGAAAGCAGGATGAGCAGAACGCCTTATATTAAATACCTAACCCCTAATTATCTCTTTATATTAAATATCAAATTAAAATTTACCTGCATCGTAGTTATTCTCACTGAGACTAAGTCAATTGCAGACAGACAAACCGGGTTTTCTCAGATCAAAAATCCGACCTCGAGTAAGGTCGGGATAATGCACAAATACCAAATAATTAAAAAAGAGTTTGGTGTTATTTCCGAGGGTGAAAGAAATAATAATGGTGAATAAATAAAACTGATCAATATTGAATAAAAATAGGCGTAATAAAGGTCAATCGCTTCCTTTTTCTCATTTGTCTTAAAGTCTTCTATCCTCTTTTAGCTAATCAATAATACTTGGTAAAATGAATGTCTGAGTGTGTGTGTTTGTGTGTAAAAATACTTCATCCAGGATTGGGAAATGAACAGTGTTTGTTTGTCAAATATTTGGAAACTGTTTTAAAGTATTTTGATCTGAAAGAGTAAAACTCGTTATCATAACAAAGAGAAAAATCAGTAATGTCCTTTTTGAGAATAAAACTGAGCTTAGAAACGGATAATCTTTAAGTTTGGCAACAGTGTGCACAATTTTGTGATGACTTTTTATTTTTTCTGCTATATTCACACCAATGACGCCAGTTACTGGTGGTTGGGGGTGGGTCATTATCCTCTTCTGGATCCCTTAATGTACATTTTTGTATTTTTATAAAAAAAATACTTTTTTATATATTTTTATTGGAGAAAGATCTACTCTCTTAGATTTTGACATTGTCCAAATTTGTGTGAATTAATACCATTGATGCTCGCCCTTTTATATATTGGAATACCCATTTGCAACATTGTTTAAATAAAGTTTGAGCCCCTTCAAACTCATCATAATAAAGAAGCGTTTAGAGGCATTTTTGTGTAATGGACGTCTTGGCACGCACAACTATTTTTCAGTAGATCCATTGGTACAACAAATATTGAATAACCATTGGCTTATACCTTTTATCTTTATTGGCTTTTGCCTGCTTAACCTCCGTTCAAAAATGTGAATTAAGTCGAAAGTTAATATACGCAAGTTATGTAAGCACCGTATGGGTACTATCCATGAGTGCTAAAATTAATGCAGTGTATACTTATTCTTAATAGAACTTCTTTTTATTTCGTGTATTAAGGTGTATCTGATATTGTTAATTTAATCAAAGACTCGCACATGACTCGCGTAAGCCCCCCCCCCCCATTAATAAGTTCTAACTGGGCTTCAGTTAAAATTTTTGGTAAGAATAAAGAATGGTATTAATAATTTTTTCTACCTTTTGTTAAACACTAGTCTCAGACCAAAAACGTGCGATTGAATAAGTATAAAGAGAAGGATTATAGAAAGGTATTATTCTTTCAATATGGATCCGGCTCTCAATTACTGTAATCTACCTTTTCACTTACTATTTTAGCAACCACTTTTTTCGTATACCGTGAAGAACCACCTACCCAAGTGGCTAACCCCAGCTCTATATGATAATAGTATGTAAAGCAAGTTATTTATAGTAGCCTCTCCGTTAGAAATTAAAACCCTGCATGAACTAAAACCTTTAAGTTATAAATGTATGAGGTATAAATGTGCAATATTTGTAAATTTTGACGGAAGTATTAATCTGACCAAAAAGACGTGTATTTACTTTTTAGGCGTATATTTGCCTGTACATAGGATGAGTTTTGTAATTATGGCCATTTCAAGTTCAATGTGTCTTTTAATTTTTTTTTTTTTTGTAAATCATTTTGAATGGCTAGCGTCTGATGTTCATGGATTGTTTCTCTTGTAGGTGTCTAAGAATTTAATGACTTCCCTTCATGTAAGTGGTTTCATTGAGCTAATGAATGAGCTTTTGGCCAAAATGGCGGCCGATCCTGATAAGATTCCAATTCTTGAAGGGCCATCTGTTAAAAAGGTACTGTTATTGACTGTTCTCATTGGACTTACTCATACATATTAAAAGTTGTAGGCAAAGATTAGACGGCCATATGGTAATGGGGAGTCAAAATTCTAAAAAAAAGTGCTTTAAATGTTATCTAGCACTGCTGTCCATTGCTGTCATTACAAAAAAAGCTATTCAAGGAGCTGTTGGTGCCCTCCTTCGCTTGGAAACAAGAAATGAAATTATCCATTTACACAACATGAATGCTTAATGGTTTGGAGAGACTGTTTGCGGCATATGGTCTGTGATCTTTATAAGAGAAATCGACGTTTATCGACCTTACGGAGCTTTTAGGAACGTGTAGGACATTCCTATAGATCGAGAAGGCCAATATGACTACTAGCTAAGTAATGATGGGGATTATGAAAGTTGATTTTGAGGGTTTGAATCGCATGTTTAAAGTGAGCTTTGCGAATTAGATCAACGAAAATTCAGGAAAATGAAAAAGATGTAAATGTATCATTTTCTGATAATAAGTGATGAGTCTCTAATCCTCCTTTCGCTTCTGTCCATGCATTAAATTGTTTTTGCACAATCGTTTTTCTTATATTCTTGTCCATTATAAGTCCCTAAAAATATTTTCTTCAAACATCGCCCTAAAGTTAAAAGCTGATTAGATGCATTAAATAATAATAATTATGATAATCATATAAAAAAAATACTTTGTGTACTTTGATTAGCTACGAGACTCATTGTTGTTTCCCCTTCCTTTTCTATGGATGTTTATCCATGAAGCTGTGCCTGGAGAAAACAGGGTTATTACAGATTGAAGTCATTTCAAATCAGTTTAAGGGTCTCTTTGAAAACCTTTTAAAAGTTTTAAAAGTCGTCAAAACCAGACGCTTATGTACACATGACTCAAATTCAAAAAATTGATCGCATTTTTTGTCATATTATTGCTCTTTTTGAAGTACGATTTTTTGTTAGTATTTAATAAAATAGTATTTGAACATTTAATAATGTCCATGCACTTATTCTGAAGACTAATTTTTATCAAACATCAGCGCCTAGAGTTCTGCAGTTATTGAAAGTTCGGCTCAAAACTATGGGTATTTTATAAGAATGGAAACTGGAGCTAGTGTTGACAAAAAACCACCTATGTCATGTAGTGTTTGCGGTTGTTGGCATTATTTTCAGTGTAATAATCAGGAAAAATTAGGATAATTATTGTATGGCAAAATTATTGTATCAATAAGTGTTTCCTCTCAGTTTCTGAGAAAACCATAATTAAAAAGCTAAAAAAAAAAAATGTCAAGGAACGTCAAACGCTAGATGGCTCTGAATATTTTTTGTCGACATTAGCTGGAGTTTTTAGTCCAGGTTGCCTTTCATTGGATGGATTGTCAAATGTAGTTTTTTCGAGACTCATTCCAATTTTATCTTAGGAAAAGACCTTCCTCCTGACTGTTTTTTTTAAATGGAATTTATTTTGTTCAAGTTATTATCAACTCATTGGGTGCTTGTATCCTTGTAACAAGAAGTAAGAATAATGTAGTCGGGCAAAAAGTGAAATGTTAAACAGCCTATTTGTATTTATTGTTGTTTTTCCAGTATTCGCAAACTGAGCATAACAGGCGAATCTGAATAGATTTCTTTTTTATACTAGCTCCATCATCAAGTTTCTGAAGAGTCTCCATCCCCTGTGCGTTATCCAAGCACTCGGTCGAAAAGACGATTCAGGTTAAACGTATGTGCTGTATATTTTTCTGGCTTGAATTTCTGTTGCATATAGTCTATATCTGCTACCTTTGCCAGTAGAGCTCATTTTTTAACCATCGATAAATGCTTGTATTCTTTTGCGTTTATGCCTAAATATTAAAAAGTTAATTGTTTATAATTATTATATTGGCTGAAATATTTCAACAGTTGCTGAAACTCCATGGAGACATTACACTGATAGAAGTGAAAGATAAAATGAAATCTAAATAAAGGTTACCGATCTCACATTTATATAAACAAAATTATTTGGCGTTAGTAACTCTAATTGAGGTTTAGTAACTTAGTTTAGTAAATTAATTTAGTAACTCCAATTTAATCTAAGTAACTCTAACAGGTTAATTCTAACCTGCGTCTTGAAAGTTTGTGTTTTATCGGGCTTTCTTCACTGACCCTCCTCGTCTTGTAGTTACTTGGTACTGAAAAAAAAATTGTGAGCGTTAAGAATAGTAGCTAAACAGGGAATACAATCAAATGCTGTTATTCGACCTTTTGAATTATTTCGCGGTTCGTGCGTACCTGCTAGCTAATTCATAGCTTTTTGACATATTTTGTTTGCTTTATTTCAAAGGTAACAGCTGTTTTATTCAAAGGCTGTTATTTCAAACAGCTGTTATTTCAAAGGCTGTTATTTCAAACAGCTGTTATTTCAAAGGCTGTAACAGCTGTTTCTATTTTCCTTTGTGAACTATTTTATGAGTTGGGATGCCACATTTAGCAAATAATTTGAAGGGCCTAGCTTATTGCTGCTTTTTTCCGAAGATGCTTATTTGGTAAAAGAAATGTAATAATTTTAGATATAGTTTTTTTTATTGTTTTTACCGTAACTATTGAATAAATTTTGTTGCAATATTCTACCCGGGTAAAGAAAACAGGTAGCAAAGCCTATTGTGCAACAGACAAAAAAGGAAAAACTGTAGTGTTTTTCTTTTTCAGAGAGCTGGAAAAAAAATTTCTGACCCACCTCCCCAAGTACAAAATGTGCAACTAACCTTTCGACTTTTCTCTTGGGCAGAAGGTACTTGCCAATTATCTAGTTAAGTAATTTGTGTTTCAGAACAGTACACTGCTCACATTATTGACGCTGCCAATTTGAATTAATTCAGTTTCTATTTTGTTTAATATTTAAACTAAAGCTCTTCCGGCTTTAAGTTCCGTATGTATCCAGAACAGTCCTAACTGTGCCTCGGAATAATCTTGTTTAAAGTACAAAGGAGATTGAAATTAAAACTATTTTTACCCCCTGAGCCTATCTTAGGTCTATTCAATTCTAAGAATAGCAATTTTCTAATATTTTTTTTTTGTCGCTTTAAAATTATGAGGAATATAGGCAGTATCACATTTACGCCGGTGTGGTTGCCTTGGGACGGAAAAATAAATAAGCCAAACTAATTAATTAAATCCAGCAAGTTTTTTCGGCCATAGTAATTCGAACATAAACAAAATGCATTATCATAAGAAAACTAAATTTTTGGAAGCTCTTTGGTGCCACATGTTTTTAGCTAATTTTTTGCTATTTCCCATTCACTTTTCTTTTTTATTTTGGCGCTCCTTACTGCCAAAACTGGATAAAGGCACTTGGAGATGTTTTTCGTTACATTACACGTTAAACTCTTCATTTTTTTCGTAATTTTTAGAGGTACATATGGTTGTGTATCCACTTAACCATTGAAGTAGTCAGGTTTTGTTTTCATTGTCCTTGGAACTTGCAAATAATCATTTGAACCAATATTGTTGATTAATTTATCACCTACTTAAATATGCTAAGTGTTTTATTTATAGGTTTATTAAGTGTAAAGACATCAGGGAATTACCTAACCGAAATTGGAGGCAGATTTTTTTTTATGTATTTAAACATTCCAGTGACTGCTTGAATTTATTCATAATTGGTTTTCCTCCTCCAGCCTTAAGCGGTGATACTGAAAGAAAATTAAACTTGATAAATTTTTTTTAAACCACTGTGGGTTAAGCGTTGTGATCACAATTATTTACCATACCTTGAAAATGATTCAGACACAGTCCATGTATACGTAGTTTAAGCCATATTGGTTGTTAAGAGAGGATAGAGAAAGAATGGGACATTTAAATTAACAAGGGGCGACATAAAATCCAGACGGATGGAAAGATAGAGAGATGAATGGGTTAAGCTTGGGCTTGGATAATTGAAACGTTGTTAAAAAATAGGGAAAACGAAGTGAGAAGATTTACGTGAGTCCTAAAAATAGCTATAAAGGAGGCTATAGGAATATCTGACAAAAATTGGGCGTATATTTGGTTTAATAAGGGTGGAAAATGGATGAAATTGTGTAATCATGCATAAATCTGTATATTTGACATTTAAATGGTACATCATGTATCTATTAAAATGGGGACATGTCTATTTAAGAGCCATTTGCGCTCAATTTAGATCTTCTTTGTCTTGAATCCTATATATGTTCTAGACCAGAACAGAGACAAAAGTGAGCAAAAAAAATCTAGAAATTTGACTGAATTGGGTATTTTTCTTTTTATTATTTTTAATAATGCTGCTTTGCTTTGTCAAAAAAATCTGCGAGTTTTTAAGGTTTTGTTGAATCCTTTATATTAGCTGAATTAGTAACTTTGATTTATGCACAATGCTTGTAGAGCCTGAGTAGGCATAGTACCCCGGCGTTTAACTTTTGAGCGGAGAATCTCGTATAATTTGGGTATTAAACGAGGAGGTTAGCTGAAATTTTTCTGTATTAATTTACCCAATATTGTGGTACCCCAGTAGAAATAAACTTTTTACCTGAAGCTTCGCAATTTCAGAGAGAAGAAACGAGTACCTCTCCGTCGCGGAACCAAACTTGTCTCTCCTCTCAATCACGACCTCCACTGCCTCGTCGGGCTGAAAGCGTAGAAACCCCTTTATCCGGACCCTGTAGCCCCTCGCTCTCTGCTTTAAGCTCTATGGTTCAGTCGCCCCAGAGTACTTTGAATGAAAAGATTGGTAGAGATGGGAAGAAGGTATTGGAGGATTCGAAGTCTGTGTCTCCACAACCTCCTTCATTACCAGTGATGGTAGTGCCAAGTGATTCATCTTCAAATAGTAGTTTGACGACCGAAACGACAAAGGTACGCTAGTCTATGGTACTTAACGAAGTTTATGTTTTTGAAATGCAAATGATTGTGACGAAAACATGTTTTCATTTAAAACTAGTGATATATTTTCCGTCTAGTATTTAGATGCACTTACTTACTTTTTGTTTATATACATGTCGCAAATTTTAGTCAATTATAAAAAAATAATAAATGCTAAGCTTGATAACGTAGGGGGACGGTGGCTCAAATTTATATAGCAAGGTAAATTTTGGCTGCTTTGGGGGGGGGGGCACAGAATTTCATTTTGTGCCTTTTAAAAGGTAAATGTATAATCATGTTTTATTTATAAAAAAATAATTACTATCTTTGCTTGAACACGCTTGATTGTCTTAGGTTTTCTTAAGTCCTGAAGAACTCTTGAACTGGAAACAGTCAAAACGACCAAGCTACGTTTTTTTTCATATAAATCTTATTAAAATACAACGGATGTATTACCTGAATAGGTATCAGATACTGTAATAAATCGTTGCGGCATTGGAGCAGCACAAATAGCCATAATGCATCTAGCAAGAATGATAACAATAATGACAAATAATCAGTTTAGATAATAAGACTAAAATCTTAGAAAATTTTAGCTAGTGGTCAGGAAGGAAAACTAACTGTAATGTGTTATAAATTTATGCGCCTTTGTCAAATACCTAGCCTGGTGTTTAAAAAAAGAAAAGAAGAAAAAACCCATTGACAAAAATAATTTGCTGAAATGTTTCAATAGTTAAAATCAATTTCTCTTGTTATTTGTTTTTTTTCAGTTGTCATGACTAGGTCACTTCCTTATCTTTCGTCCCTTGCCATAAAATCTTTAAAACTTTATCCATTTTCAACAAGATTTTGCTCGTTGGTTATGCTGAATGAACCCAACCCTGAACCATGAATTTTGAAACCCGGGTATTACGAGAGCATGAATCGAAGAATTAAATACCCTTACTATCTTGCTAAGCTTTGTGTGAACGTTAAACTTTGCTTTAAAGTAAAATTTATATATATTTATTTGGTATTATTACTACTTGAATTATATCCTTTTCCCAAAATCTTCTTAAATATATTTTCTGTGTTGTGAAAATTGACCATTAGAGCATAAGATTGTTTTCTTACTAATTTTTTTGTGTAAACTAGACACTTTTAACGTAACTTTATAATTCAAAGCAGTTTTTTGTATGGGTTTTTCTCACATACACTTTTATTGACTTTATGAGAAAATGATACACCTGAATAAAGGCTAAGACAAATAAAAATACATTAGTATTGTTATTACGCATTGATAAAGGGGGGATAAATTTGAAAATCTTGGCGATTCGACTTATTATATGGAAATGTGGAAACGATCATAAAAACATCGATTTTGGAAGCCATAATATATAGGTATATTAAGTATCTGATTGAGTTAAAAAAATGTTTCTTGAAATGAAGTTTTTAGTTGTTTTGTTTTATGTTGGTCTATTCTAAAACATATTTTATATTTCTGGAACTTGATTCTGAAACACTTGGAACTAGGGAACTAATATTGTTTCTGATTACGAATGTATAACTTTCAAGTTACTAGGTAGAAGCAATTCGCAATGGAGAATATCTTTTAAAGTGGATTTTGTAACAAATCTTCATTATGTATATTTATTTTGAGTGGCGAGTCCAAAATTTATAGACCGTAAATAGTTTGAATCAGTGTGGAAAACAAAATTTCTTTCACTCTATACTACGCTAAAAAACTGATTGAAAATAATCGGAGATTTAATGCAAGTTTGAAAGCTTAAACCTTTCTCAGGCAAACTTTCCCCTAAACCTATAGTCTAAACTTTATTTTATCAATTTTGACAAAAGGGAATGAGAAAACCTCGAGGGAGCATAAATTTCTAAAACAAAGCTTTTTTGACACCCTAGTGATGCACATGAAATTTCAAATGTCTAAAAACAACGTTTTGTCAATAGTACATGTGTCGATTGTCATATGTCAATATGTTATTGTGCATAGAAAGTCAATAGTGCATATAACCAATTTGATATCCTTCTCAGGTCCGAAAAATTTCACGATTCCTTGTGAAGCCAGTACTAGACCCACTTCTGAGTGTAAACACACAAAGTACTGCATCTGAAAAATTCCAAAATTCTTGCCCCGAAGTTCCACAGTCTCATCCGCCATCTCTTGCTCCCCACCAGGGCTCTCCAACACTTCCTAGTGATAGTCAGAACGACTCCAAGCTCAGTGTGCAAATGGATGCTAATCTTTTGTTTTCACCTGGCAAGCTCAAGAAAGAAGATGGAGACACCACTGTTGAGCTAATAACCTTTGGTGATGTGTAAGTTTTAGCTCATTTGGTCGTTCCTCAGGTGCTAACGAAACTGTACCCTATAAATTTAGGCAACTTTTGATGTAGTTTTGTCCAATCTTAAAGTACTGAAGGCATAAAATACATGTTTGAAAAAGAAATGTGACAATGCAGTCGAAATTATAAAATTAGAAATTATAAAATTATATATATATATATATATATATATATATATATATATATATATATATATATATATATATATATATATATATATACATGTATGATATTATATTAATTAATATATTAATTATATTTTTGCGCTGGGACTTGTTTTGATTTTTTCAGGACTTTTTATTGGAAAGAATATTGCCCTTTTTTGACAACGTTAACATTCTAATCTAAGCTAATTCCTTAATAGCAAAGTAGAAATACTTTGCTGTTTCTAAAAATGCCATTCCACTAAGCAATTTTAAAAATGCCATTCTATATATTTGTGTAAAGAGATTTGTAAATTAATTTGTATAGCCAACCTAACATTCCCCATTTTTTGTATTAAGGCTCTTGTTCTCAAAGTTAATACCATATTCTCCTATATTATGTTAAGCTAGGAAAACGACCCGTCATACAATTTGCTTTGCACTGCACATCTTACCGTTGACATTTTTTAAGGTCTAGCTGAACTTCTGTCCTGTTTTTAGTAGCGCATAAAACGTTACTGTTCTAGAAATGTTTCAAGTGAAAAAATAAATAAGACGTTTCGAATGATTTTATGTTTGTGTGAATATTATACTGTTTTGCCGCGACTGTTTTAGAAGCTGGGTTTAATATTGTGTGAACTTACCGTGAATTCATAATCTTAATTTTATCTTCAAATTAACAGATAACATCTTTTTTCCAACTAGAAAAAAGACAATTTATGAAAGAGTAGTTGTTTCTCTAGCTAACCAGCATGTATAGATAGATAGATAGATTTATTCACACGAAAGCCCAGTTGGGCCATGGTGACATACACAAAACAAGCGAAAAAATACAACAACAAAACATAGACTGAAAAGACACTAAAAGTATTCATGTAAAAAAATCATCACGATACCTCATACCTACCCAGACGAACTTTCCAATATTATTTATACTTAAATAACACCTACTTCTCAAAATTTCCAAAATCCAATCCCTCCCTTATTATACTCCAAATATTATTAATAGAAGAACAAGATGATTTATATTTTTATTGGGTCGAATGAGCCAGATTGACTGTTGGGCATTTTGTCGTGGTGTTCAAATGCTCTTTCTTCTAAGATCTATCTATAAGCCCGTGTTTGCCGTCCTATCAAAACATCTTTGCAACAATAATTTTTCCGCTATCTAGCGGACGGTTTTTGTTTACAGTTGTTGATAGAATTCTTTAACCATTTGAAGTCGTTTTTGTAATACATCTTGTGCGCAAAATATAATAAAAAAAAAATACCAAAATACTCAAAGATTTAAAATATCTTGCGATTTTTTTTTATTTAAGAAAATAATTGTCGACTGCTTTTACATTGAACTGTTTTGCATGACATTTT
Source organism: Artemia franciscana (assembly GCF_032884065.1). Classification (NCBI taxonomy): domain Eukaryota; kingdom Metazoa; phylum Arthropoda; class Branchiopoda; order Anostraca; family Artemiidae; genus Artemia; species Artemia franciscana. Next base: position 18,754,588 of record NC_088875.1, on the reverse strand, counting down.
TATTCTCTTTTAAAGTTTAAAACGATCTTTTGAATCTTTGTTTACAGCTAAAGGTTCCATATTTTTTTTTTTTTGTATTTCCATCCAATTAATACGTTTGCACAACTAACACATTAGTATTAATTGAAACGGTGGAGCAGGCTTTATAAAAGGTATACTCTGTCCACATGGAAAAGATGCATGGAAATCGATTTTGGCGTCTATTCAGACGTCTTCAATCATCACAAGAAAAGAATTAAAGTGAAAATTTGATAGTTAAATTAATTGCTTATTGAATGCCAGGGGGAGATCAGGACAGGGTAGAACATAAGCTGGGTAAAGTTCCATGGTGAGATTGATTTATATATCCCAATTTCTAAGATGTTGATACCTCGCAAAAGTTCACACCAACAGCCCCTTATAAACTAATACTCCTCAACTTATAAAAGCAAAATGAATTGCGTAATGGAATGGATGAAAATGTGGAAAGTTCAGGTAGATTTGTTGAGTGTACTCAAAATTGGGTTTGGATTTTTTGCATATGCAAGTAACCATTGTGTAAACATATTCAATGGCTTTTAGAAACCTTAAATGAAAAGGTAATTTTACATGGAAATATTTTATGGATATATCAATTAAGTTGTATAATGTGGTTACAGGGGCGAAACTAAGGGAGGGGGCCGGATAGCTTAAGCCTCATCCCCAAAAGACTGATTGATAACCAATGTGAAAATAATAAAAATCCCAAAACGAATTCGAGAACTTGAGTGGTGCGTTTTCTTTTCTTTTTCAAAATGATTATCAAAACTTTTCAATAATGAAAATAAAAACTTTATAGAATTGAGAAATAAATTGTTCTTGTGATGTAATTTATGATAGTAATTCGGTTTACATTTATTTTGATTTTGTAGGCCAAATTTTGCATTACCTGGATCTGTATATGCTGGAGGGCAGAGTGCTGTTGCTCCTGCCGCAGGACTGGACTCTGGAATAGGTGGATTGCATGGTGACGAGTATTCCAGCTATGTAAATAGCCGAGACTCTGGATTTGCAGAACATAGCAACGTTCAAATCCTGGAAGTGAACACTAGGAACCTAACCGATGTGGTCGAGTCAGAGACAACCGTCAGCATTAGTGAAGATGAATCAACAACTCATTCAGCTTTGCAGACTCTTGATACCGAAGTCTCATCACCTGACGGACCTGCTTTATATCCTATAGCTGAAAGAGCGTTTGAAGATGATACTGCGGCTTTATTTCATACTTCTCGAAGGGGTTATAGGCCTCAAAAGTCAGCCAGTCTTTCTCATCCTTTAGATCCTAGAAGTTTGTCCCAGGAACTGGAGAAATTACGAAGGCCTGCCAGTCTTCCGATGTCTCCTACTGATGAAGGGGTATCTTTTATCGGGGTACTACCAAGATTTCGAAGCCACGAAAAACTGTCAATGTCTGTGAGTGACGCAGAAGTGCAGACTGACGATGATGTCCGGGAAAGGAGGAGATCGAGGTTTCGAGTGAATACTGTTTCTGAAGGAGAGCTACCCTCTAGTAAGTTTGTTCCTGTCTATTGTTTCTTCTTTTCATTTATAATTGTATTTTCTTTTCTTTAGGCTCTAAATCTTTACATATTTTCACGACTTTCTTTGAAATTTTCTTCTGTTTCCAAATCTTTTACTGTTTGTTCTTTTTCAAAATGCTCCTAAAGCTTCTAAAAAAAAAAAAAAAAAAAAAAAAAAAAAAAAAAAAAAAAAAAAAAAAAAAAAATGATATGCCACGTTTTTAGAATACTCATTATTCATTTACTGCCTAGACCACGCGCAGAGATATTCCGTAAAATAACGTTTTACCAACGAGTTTTTACAGACACTAGATCTTGAACTGAAGCTCTTGTCTTCTGGATCAAATAAAGAATTCTTTTAATTGTTTCATCATTTAATTAGCCTTATTGTAATTCGGTTTTAGTCCTGTCTTTTTGTCGACCGCCTATATCGTTTGTTGCCAAGAGACTGTCACAAAAGAAATGCTTCTGTTGAAAGATATAACTTTTAAATGTGACAAAAAAGGATTTAATAGTTCATAAGTCATTACCGAAATTGAATTGAAAACCTTAATAAGAATTTCCAGAGTAAATCCTGTTGTATTAACTTGAAAAATGTTTTTTTTTTTTGTATAAAACTGGACATCAGGGCAATGCTACATCCGACTTGAAATGCCACTTCACTAATTGAAGCCTTTGCAAGGCAGGTGCTATGTGTAAAAAAAGGTACCAAGGTACAATTTTAAGTTTTTATGTCACTTGGTATTTATCAAGTGACATATAGCGATCGCAAATTCTATCGGTCTGTCCCGGTTTGGCTAGTTTGGGTACTTCCAGATAAGCTAGGACGATAAAATTTGGCAGGCGTATCAGGGACGAAACCAGGTTAAATTGGAAATAGTCTTTTCCCCGATTCGACCATCTGGGGGGGGGGAGTGGGGGGATGATTAATTCGGAAAAATTAGAAAAAATGAGGTGTTTTTAACTTACGGACGGTTGATTGGATCTTAATGAAATTTGATGTTTGGAAGGATATCGTGTCTCATAGCTCTTATTTTAAATACCGACCGGATCCAGCGACATTGGGAGAATTGGAGGGGGAAACCTGAAATCTTGGAAAACGCTTAGAGTGGAGAGATCCTAATGAAACTTAGTGGAAAGAAGCTCTTGGCTCTTCCGACCTTGTCACAAGTGCCATATGAGCTCTTGTTCTCTAAGGGCGATGTTTCTTCAAAGTATCCTGTTTCTTGAAAGTATTTGTACTGTGTTCATATTGCTGCTCTTGCCTTTGTTGCCATTGAACACCTTAGAATAATATAAACACTAATTATCGGTCTTCAAGTGATCTTCGTGGGCTATTTCCTTGTTCACGGTAAGTTGCTTTTCTTTAGACATATGCCGCCCATTAGAAGTCTAACTTGTCTCGGGATTCTCGATACGATTTCACAGACTTTTGGAGACGCAAATTTGGAGATGATTTTCCCAAATCAAGTGAAAATGACAGTAAAATTTAAAAATAAGAGTCATATAGTACCATAAAGCTAAATATATACTAAAGAAAATTGACCCGTTTTGTGGATGCTGGAATTATGCAGGCTTATCTTAGTTTTGACGAGTTTTTTGAAGGAACTATATTTCAGTCTTGGAGGGGAAAGGGGGCAAACTGGAGCCTGGAAGGGGCAATTGCCCTTCCTCCCCTGCCCCATCGCAAATTACGCCCCTGCTCTAATGTATGTATCTTCTGAATATTTCCTTAAGGGAAATAACTTTTATTTTTTCTCATGCTATCGTTCGAGAGACAGGGAAAAGTGTTTGTTAATTTTTTTTTCCTTATTAGTTGAAAAGGTCGAGGGATGAACATTTTTTATGGAATCTGGGGGAATTTTAATGTTTTTATATTTTATTTGTCTAAACTCTTTGCGTTGAGGGACAAATTCATTAAAGAGCTAAAATTTACCAGCCGGCGAGCGTTTTTGAGCTACTCCGCTTTTCGTTTCCGCCAATTGTAATTATTTTCAATTCCTTTGATTTATTTTCTACTTTCCAGCTGGACGGAAATGTAGCTCCAATGCTGTATTGAATGTGATAATGAGGGAAGTTTACGGCGATGTTTTAAAATCTGTTGACGAAATGGATCCTCGAATTCAGCATATTTTGACCAAGTAAGTTTGTTAATTCTTGTTGTTCTCTGGTTTCATTGCTACAATCACTGAAATGTTCCTTTCTATTTGAGAATTAGTTCTACATTTATAATTAAGATTTTGTATGGGTATTGTTTAAAAATAAAAGGATTCAGTTACAGAAGGGAGAAACAGATCGTATATCCAAACATTGGAAATCGAGTAACTATTGAAGAAATCCACTTGTTAAAAAAAAAAAAAAAAACAATGAACGAAGCAGAATGTTGTTTTGTAACTTTATGAAAATGCATAGAAGGTCTCAGGAAGTCATTTTTTTTTTTTTTTTTTTTTTTTTTTTTTTTTTTTTTTTTTTTATACACCTATGGCCATTTATCTTAATAAAATGACTATGTTATTTTGATAAAATATAGAGTTGTAAGCTACAGTCCCTAAAGAATTGCAAAGGACAACCATCAGCCCCTATAAAGCTATGAAAAGTGGCTTAGCTTCAAAATTTGACTGATATCTGTGTATTAGTCAGCCTGTTAATATAGGGCATATGGGTTCGCTTTGGTAGCTAAACACGAACAATTCAATATATATATATATATATATATATATATATATATATATATATATATATATATATATATATATCCAAAATCAATATATATACCATTCCAAAATCAATATATTTAGGTTTTAAAAAATAAGACCATTTTAATTATAGACCAAATTAAGACCATTTGCAATAAGACCAAATGTAAAACAAGGAATAAAATACTGCCAAAACGAGTTACGGTATCTTCCCATTCCCGACGTGAGGATGTCTTGATGTAAGAGGTTACTGAAAATTTTGTTAGTTGATTTAGGTACTTGGTTTTGCAAGTTGTCAAGATAGGGAAGGGAAAGGTAATGAAGATAGTGGAGAAGTAGGCAACTTCTATGGTTAGTTTTGGTCGCTTCATCTTTGAGAAATCATTCTGTAGCCTTTTTTTGAATATTCTTATTTTTAGACGTCTGAAATCTAAAATTCGATGAAAACAGGGGACCTCTTCCGTTGACATAATGGTCTGCTGTTCTGCTTACAATCTAGATCATGTAAATATTGTTCCACTGGGAATCTAGCCTTTAAGCTTGACAATGCTGTGGAAATAAAGATCATGTTTATACATTTTGCTGCTCTACTGTTTGCAAATGAACAATTCAGTTTCATAAGCTTCCTTGTCCTGTTACTGATAGTTCTGAATCTTGTTTCAAGTATTCTTGTGCAAACAAGGCACGCAATAAGGCGCAATAAACACAAGAACCCTAAATAGCTATGAAACTAATCATTGAGATACTAATTCTTTTTAAGTTGAAAACATGATTTAAGCACAAGGCAATAAGATTTACAAACATTTATATACATGGGAATTTAGGTCACTCCACCCAAACTTGCGGTAGCTTTATGGTGTCTATGGCACTAAGCTCCAAGTTGGTGATATCGTTCGTACTTGTTTTAAGGAAAGAAAAATCGTAAGGTCATTATTTTTACTACTCAAAATATGCTTCACTTTGTCAAAGTCGTATTTCAACATCTCAATTAAGGAGTCAACACTCAATTCTGTAGTAAGGGTACTAACATGCCTCAATTTATAATATAGTTAAGTCGTCTGCAAACTAAAACGATTCTGGTAATTAATCATAATGCTATTAGGGGGCTATCACTTGACACTAATACCAACAACTCAGTTCAGCACCAAGCCGCCTGAGGCCAACACAGCCACGCACGCTCCTCCCCCATCCTGATCTATTCAAAGCCCTTTAAACCCTTCTAGGAAGGTCTCATTTCCCTTAAATCTTTCCTTACATCCTCCCACTCCAATAGAGGACGGTCTGCTTTTTGTTTGGCCCTAGACGGTTTGCCGAAAAGGACAATCTTTGACAATCTTTCACCCCCTTCAACTGCAGAATGTGCCCTAGCCTTATCAACCTTTCTCTCACAATAGCCCAAGAAAGCGTGATTGAACAACAATTTTCATACAGTCTAATGTTTGAGATACAATCAGCCAGTCGCGCACCAAAAACAGTCCGTTCGCAATTTCTCTGGAAAACATCTAGCTAATCTTCCTCTGTTTTCGGAGCGCCCATGCTTGACCACTGCCACCATTGTAGCTTCTAATATTCTAATCTTGGTTAGCAGACTATCTTCCTATTCTTTCAAACTTTTTAACTGAAAAAACACCCTGTGCCTTGGCTATTCTGTTTTTAACATCTTCACTGTATTCACCGTCTTTCTAGTAATACTATCTAGGTAAGTAAAGCTGTCCACAGGGGACCTAATTTAGTTCCTTGGGCAGACCCATGGAAGAAAAAGCATTGGCAAAGTGAGACTTATTCCCATTTGTAAAAAGGACATATTGTGACTGACCGGTCAGAAAACGCCTAATTTTAGCACAGTATTTTACTGGTATTTTAAACAGGGAGGCTAGATTTCTTGGTATTAACACTTATCAGTCTATTCTGAAGTTAATTAATTCAAATTCTTACGATTTTGCCAATTGATGTGCTGTCAGAGATTATTGAAAGTGGAGGATGAATCCGGCACAGTCGTAAAATAATAATTAGTAACAGTTGATCTTGTAGGAATTTCCTGATAGTTTAGAAACACAAAACTATGAATATTTTCGTCCAATAATATCTGGCCTGTGTTATGAACACCTTAACCTCCGATCTACGTTTTGGATTTACTACTTTGTCCTTCTTTGTACAATCGGTCACACTCTATTTAATATCAAAATACCACGGGTAAGGCACGGCTTAAACTAGGACTTATCGCTATGTGTTTCTTTGGAAAGATATCATAGTACAATTCATAAAGTTTTGGTAAACTAGAGTGAAGTCTGACTTTGTCTGCTATGCATAGACAACGCATTTAACTGTTAGTTGAGGCACATATGAAATAGAGAGAGATATTTTGGTGATGTATAAAACTTGTTGTAATCTGTGAATATTATGTCAGTTGTTTGGTCTTGTCCTGACAAGACGTTTACTGCTTGTTTAAGAGGCGAGATAGTAGTGGCTCCACGAATTATAATAGCAGCATAAGGGTAATAGCATAACAAGTTTGTCGCTGCGTAATTGTATGCGTCTAACAAATCTTCTTTTGAAACCACTTCATGGAAGATAATACAGTAGAAAAAAGTAATAACCCATTCACAAGCCAATTTGACAAAAGCTAATTTTAAAATTTTTCTGAGCCTATCTTTACTGGTGTCTTTAGCATAAGTCTTAAAAAGTACCTGTCTAACGCAAAAAGAAGAATGTCATTTCCGAGTTTTTTTGAAGGGGGTTTCAGAAAAATATCTTTCCATTAAGAGCAAATCCCCGCTGTGAAGTGTGTCATTTGGGGGGGGGGGGTGACTGCTCTCTGAACGTTTCCTCCCACCCCTTAGATTTTTAGCAGCACCTTTTTTTTGTAATTCCACTGAAAAAACCCTTTTTGCTATTTTGTCGAAAATCAGCAAAATTGCCAGTCCCCCTCCCCTGACCATACATTTTCGTTAATTGTCTTTCCTAATGTGAAGCTATTCGAGATTACGGTCCTTCATTGAATTTTGTCTTTTAGGCATATCGAAGACAGGCAAAATTACTTTCGCCGACAGAGGGAGGAACTCCAGCAAGTACTTCAGTCCAGTCGAACTGTTTCCTCAGATCTTTCACCTCTTTCCTCCTCAACCACCGTGGGTGATTCACCAACCAGAACCGAGCCTTCACCTACAGTTGCACACCATCCTCTTCCGTGTCCCTTCTTTGAGGGCGGAACGCCCAATCAGAACAACACCTGGCACGGTGATCAGGCAGGGGTATGACTCGTTCTTTAATTAAGGAAAAGGTAATGTGGAGGGCTAAAGGCAAGTAAATTGAGTGCGGCTTTGTAATAATTGCGTTTTTGTTTGTTTGCTGGCCCTTTTTGTGATGGTTTCAGTACCTTAACCTTTTATATACTTTATTCTAATTTCACCTTATCTGCATCCTTTTCATTTAGAGTAATTGCCTGCCGAATTGGCTGAAGTCTTTACTAAATTTTATGATAATAACTTTGTTGTTAAAAAATAAAAATTATATTATCCTTTAAAGGTCATCTGGTTATAATATTTTTAGTTTCTAAGGGATTTGTGCTCTGCCAAAAAAAGTGCTACCCAGCAGATAGAATCAGTTTCAATTACTTTTCTTGTAAATGGCCATTGTCCGCCTTTTAAATAGTAGTAAGTCCCATCTCAGACACTTGCCATAGTCATCTGCCTTTGCCTGATATTTAGAAGCTGATTTTTATTTTACCTCCATGTTCTTTTTTCACTTTTAACCAAATGCTGTTGTACCAGAATGTGGTAGATCTTGTTAAAAAAGTCAAGGTTCCTGCGGAACTTAATATTAAGCTTTTTAATTTGATCACATTCGCAATTAATAAGAAACTGGCTTCGTTTTTCCAATAGGAAATTTGAACGGAATAATATTTCGTAACCTTAGAAAAATAGAATTTAGTGACGAAGGTTCAAAGCTACGATAAGGGGAACAGAAATGACGTTTGGATCTTGTTTTAAAATCTCTAGTGTTAAGCTAATAATTTCTTGAGTTCTCAGATTATAAATTCGTAAAATCTTTTTTGAGCCATTTGTTCAGAAAAATATACAGTCGATAGGCCTATTTCTCAATTAAATTAAGTTTGTTTTTACTTTGTTTTGAATGTTTTAATTACACCCCTTTCAAATATTTTCTTTCCTTTGTGTCTATTTTTCTCTCTTTCTATACTATAATAACATTTAACAATATTTGGAGCTAAATAGACTTCCCTTTTCTTTCTGTCTGTTCTTCCTCTTCTTTGTTCGTATGTTTGTTCTATTGCTTATGGAACGATACTGGCTCATTGTATAACATACTATGTTCTCTATCCTGCTATGTTCAGAGCTTCTTGTTTAACCGTCTCCTCAGAGATCGTCAAATATGTTGCCCTTTTATGTAATTACAACACAGTCTAAATAACCTTGAAAGATGTATGAATTAGAATTCTTCATACATGCACTTCCTATACGCATTGTGCCTAGTCACAAGTTTTTGTTTTTATTTTTTCCCAGATCAATGAAATTTTTTGTTGGACTCAAGAATGTCTAATAAAAGCTTATAAGTTTTACTCTTACTATTAATTTATTAATAGTAAATAGAATAATTTATCACTCTTAATTTTTCAACACTGTTTTGAGAAGTTTTTTTGTGACGTCAAAGAATCACCAACGAAATTGGTCAAAAATATGAAAAGGCGTATTTTAAGTCATAATATGCTTAAATTTTCAGAGGGCGGCATCTGCCCATCTTAAGGAGGCGTTAGAAAATTGTTACGAATCTTTGATCCCAGGGAACAAAGGTAGCTTTGCCACTCTGCCTTAGTTTTTAAACTTTTTTTTTTCTCAGGCAAGTCCGATAGCGGGTCTCCGTCAATTTGAGCGATTACACGATAGTTCTCAATCCTCTTCAACTGGGACTTCGCCGACGAATCAAAAGCGACGTGTTTTAGACGAGGACTTTTTTCGTCTAGTGAACGAATTGACTGCGTCTGGATCACCGTCTCAGTTTAAGTTTGTTGGACCTAGTTTAAATCAATTGCGCAGTGGTCATGTTAAAATGTTCGGCCCTCAATCTCCCACTAAAGAGGGACCTGTGAAACAGAACATTCCTTGATTAATGTTTGAAGTGCGCCTTCCTTTATTTTTATGAGAATCAAATTGTGTTTATTCGGGGGGTCAACTTAGGCAGCTAAGCGTGTTGCGTTGACCAGTACTTGACTCATGTATTTATGCCCCGTACTTGCCGTATTTGTATGAAACACATTAACTAGTAGTAAATCACACTATGCTTCCTCTTAGGTGCTTCTTGACTCTTTTTTCTGAAGTTTGTTGAGTGGTGTCAAAAAATTCCGAAAGCTGGGTTAAACTTACTGGTTGTGCTTCATAATGGAGCGAAGGGGTGTCAATACTAATTATTGATATTCACAGAGCATATGAATTGCACTAAGGCTAATTTGAAAAAAAAAAACAATAAAAAACAATATGACAAAAAGTAGCAAAACATTCGAAAATAGAATGCATATTTTAATCTGGATGTTCAGTGTCGGATGGGAGAAAATAATCCAGAAATATAGTATTTCCTTATATTTTGAATACAGAGAATGTTCTTTAGGTTATTTAACAAAAGATTTAGTCAAACTGGCCTCTGAAAATAATTTAAAGTTGGAAGTTTTTTTTGTAATAACTGTTATTTTTAGACAATATTCTTTTGACTCTTTAAATTTAAAATACAGTTAAATGCCTTGACTCCAAAACTTCAAAAAAGAAAGTGGACTTTGTCAGATTGACTTGTAGGAGGACCTTGTAAGAGAAAATTTCTTTTATCCTTGGTTTTAGTCAGAAGAAAAATATCACTAATATTATGCTTGTATGCTATACAAAAGAAAACACGGTCTAGTCAACAATGTTAAAGAGTCCGTCCTGTGATTCAAATTTGAACCCAGCTTTTATCATTACACCGTTTTCTTCCCTCTACTTTTTATGCTTGTTCCGTTTTCGTGGTCAAATTGAAATGAGGGACTAGGACTGATAAAAAATTTCACTTTTGAAATTTATTTCATAAAACTAAATTACTATTTAAAGTATGCAGGCGTGGTGCTGACCTGATCCAATAATGTTATGCCATAACTATTAAACTTGAATCGTATATCGGAACGTTCATTTTATTTTCGTTAGCCTTGAATAGGCTAATTGATAGGGGGCAAGATAAATTGGCCGAAGGCATGGGACGTGATATCAGATTAGTTTTTAAAAGCAGAATTTAAAATGATATTGTCATCTATGCCAAATAGGCGTATCTCAAGAAATTTTAGTATTTTTAAATTGAGAATTTTAACAAAGGTCTATTGATTAATATGTTTATAATTTTTTTTTTACCTTTTATGTTCAAGTCATTTTGTCAATAATGGAATATTAATGTAAGAAAAAAATTATGTAGATGGGAAAAAATTACGGGTGTGTCTTATGGCTCCGAGGGCAGCATAATAGACGTCTAGTCACAATTTTCCCTGGTGACGACATCACTTTTTTTTTTTTTTTGACTGTTTCGTAAACTTTTGCACAAATAGGAAAAGTAATTTTAAAGTAGAAGATTTGGGATGCTTGCAGTTTCCCTAAAAATCGACTAAATTTAATAAAAATTTCGTTGAAGTTTCAAAATAACTATAATATATGTTTGTGTTCAAGTACAGCTAAAATGATGTCAAGAAACAGTTCCGAGCACCTAAGCTTAATGGCAAATAACTTTTCTAGTTAAACATATTTCTTTGGTGTCAATTAGTGAAAATTTTGATCAATACTACTGGAGCAGAGCTCATTTCGTTATGGTGATACTTTGTTGTGGAAGGGGGTGTATTAGATCCAAGGTTATACAAATACGCAATTTATTAGCCGAAAATTATCTAATTTTTAACCTTTATTTGTTATAAATAATTTACTAAATTTTTCTGTAATTTGAAGGACACTTTTTTTTTCAATCTTGTAAGTTTTCTGGGATGGGGGCCTTGGTGCCCTTAATTCTATCAATACAGAAAACTATGATTTACTTTCTTTTGTTGAAATTTGGCAGAATTTCTCGTCTTTGAAAGATAAGAAAATTTAATGGATGAAAACATTCTTAAAAAAAGAATTCAATTTTTAAATTTACATCTTCGCGAAAATACCTAAAAATTATATATAAGAGTAAAACAAACAATTTTTATGCATCTCCCGAAAAAAAAATCCTGGATACGGTCCTGACGGGGTGGAATAAAAAATATATATGAGGTACCTTTTCTTGAGTAATTTTTGTAAGTTAAAAATTAAATAGCTTGTCTTCTTTTGACTTATTATTTGGACCGCTTTATTCCAGCTTTGTTTTCCCCCCTCCCAAAACAATTATTCTCCTACATAACCTATGTGGTAATGTTGTTGTACCGTTTATTCCAACATTACGTTATCCTTTTCTTGATTCATTTCAACTACTGACAACACTAACTTGGCACCTCTCAGTTCACCTTTTTGTTGGGATAAGGTTGTGTAATCATTTTTGAAAATTATTTGCAATAGTCTCCAATAGAGCAAACGACTTTGCCATGAGATTATTACCTAATTTTAGTTAAATGTGGCAATCTTTTTGGTATTTTGCCGTTTGTTAATCTTATGTAGAGTTTATTCATGGCGAGTCAGCTCATATACTTCCCTTGTTTAATGTTTTATTTAAAGCTGTATCCGATATTGCGCTTCTTTTTACCTCTTTTGAATCTCCTCCTTTTGGTGGTTTTTATCTGTAATGTCAGGTATAACTGTCCAATCTAACTGTCAGGTATAACTGAATAATGATGTTTTATATCTTACAATAGTTTTATCAAAGACAAAAGGATATTTTTTTTTTATGTGTTAAAGATGTATAGCAGAGAAGATATGTTCGGAAAATAGAGGTACATAGATAAATTTTGAAGTACGTTTCATAGAACAAATTATCAATGAAACAGGTTTTTTTTTTCTCTTTTTTCTTAAAATTTCGAAAAATATGGTAGGTCTTCTGGTTTTGCCTGTACGGTAAGAAAACTATCTGTCTTTTTACTCCTAATTTGAACTGAATTTTTTATATATATAATTTTGATGCAATATAGTAGCTTTTCTGTATTCAAAACTTGAAATTTTGTTATAATAATTTCAAATTACGATGATTTCAGGATAGATTTTTTTTTTACGTCTCAAAATATTCACAGGAATGTTCAAGAAAATTGTATGCGTCATTCAAGTTGTGCATACTCGACTAGTTTTAAGATGACATGAAAAGCCTTGCTTGTTTGTAAAACAGAAGAAAATAATCCCGTTGTTTATAAACTATATTAATGAGCTTTTTTTGTATAAATAGCAACATAAAATCGATTAAGTGGAGTATGCAACTCGGTAAAAATTGAATAACTTACATAAAATTTATTAATTTTAGATTTAATATTTGGAATTTATGTATGCTTGTTAGAGCAATTTGTCTTTTCATAACTAGTATGTCCTGCTAATAGTCTCGTTTTTTTGTTTTGTTTTTCGTTACTATTTTATGATTTGTATCATCAAAACTTAGTGTGGCGTTCTGTGATACTTGGTGTCAAACTGTATAAAGAAGAAAATCAAAAGGGAAAAGGAAAAGGACATTTAAGAGAAAATATTCAGCTTCTGCTTGAAAAAGAAAAAAAATACATATATCAAAATGTTTCTTTAGATTGGACAGTTAAACGCATAAAGTCGCTCAGAGTTACATGTTCTATTAATTTAGTTTTATGACCTTCTGCCATTTTTGTGATACGAGATTGTGTTTAAAAAGCTCCTTTTCGTTAGACTAGGGCTATACCACAGTTTATTCTTGGACTTAGTCTGAATTGAATGGTGCCAACTTGTGATTATGGACGTCAGTCGTAAATTAGCCTTCATATTGGTTACTTCATCGCTCTTTTCCTTTTTGTTGTTTGTTAAGAATTTGACTGTGGTTTAGCTCGATTCATTTTGATAGCAAGGCTAGTCAGGTATTGTATAAACACGCGGGCTTCTACGACGTGAAAAGGTTTCTAAAGTTTTTATAGTTATTGAATAAATGGCCGTAGATAATTTACTCATTTTGCTGTTGTTACCCCTAGATCAGGGTTGCCACCCAGTAAGAAAAAAATCACTAGATTTCGGGGATTTTTTGCTTGATATAGTAATCTTCAAGAATATTGTGGTTTATATGCTTATTTAGTGATTTTTGTGTTTACGTGAAATAAAATCCCTAGAAATAGTGATAAATCGCTAGGGGTGGCAGCCCTGCCTTAGATAGGATAGTCGTTGTGCTCGAGGACTAAACGATGAGAGTATAGCTAAGCCAGGGCTAGCTCTATTAAGCATTACTGATCACTGTTACAGCTGCGCGTGAAGTAGAGTAGCAATCCATCTTTCTCTATTCTATTCAGCTTCCTGTTAAGATGGAACAAGAAAAGCACCAGCCCGATGACACTCTTTGGCTATTCCACCAAAAAGTACCAGAATATCACAATCATTTACTTTTAATGATACACAAATATTTTCTCTTCACTTCATTAATTCAGACTTTTAATACCTTCCGCCTCTAGAGGCGTAGGTACTGGCACAGATTGGGTGCGTTCAAGGGATGGCACCGTCGTAGCTTAAATTGTTTGTTCTTGTCTAGAATTGTTGTGCATTTCTAGCAAAACAGCGTTTAATTGTTCAATATAAATGCTATCAAAGAAACTATAGATCTTGGCGGCACGAGGGGAATCAAAGCTACTGTTATGAAGACTGGGAATGAAACCTTCAAACTGCTTCGTTTTGCTCATAGAATTCTTGGCTGTGACACAACTTCCCGTCTACGTGGACTTCGCAAAGGGATTGCGCTTAAACAACCAAATGACAGCGAACAGCCTTGGGAAAATCCTTCAGCATGTTTTCGAATTGATGCTTCAAGAGATGAGACTTAGCAGCAGAAGAGGTTGTGCTTTTTATGGCACTTGGTATCTACCAAGTGACATATAGCGATCGCAAATTCTGTCGGTCCGTCTGTCTGTCTGTCCCGGTTTTGCTAGTTTTGGCACTTCCAGATAAGCTGGGACGATTAAATTTGGCAGGTGTATCAGGAACCAGACCAGATTAAATTAGAAATTGTCGTTTCCCCCATTCGACCTCCTGGGAGGGGGGAGTGAGGGGGCGGTTAAATCGAAAAAATTAGAAAAAATGGAGTATTTTTAACTTACAAACGGGTGATTGGATATTAACGAAATTTGATATTTAAAAGGATTTCATGCCTCAAGGCTCTTATTTTAAATTACGATCGGATCCGGTGACGTTGGGGGGGGGGGACCAAAATCTTGGAAAACGCTTAGAGTGGAGGGATCGGGAAAAAAATTGGTGGGGAAAATAACCAGAAGTCCTAGATACCTGATTGACATAACCGGAATGGATCCACTCTACTTGGGGGGGGGGGTTAATTCTGAAAAATTAGAAAAAATGAGATATTTTCAACTTACGAAGGAGTGATTGGATCTTAATGAAATTTCATATTTAGAAGGACTTCGTAACTTTGATCTCTTATTTTAAATCTCGACCGAATCCAATGTCATTGGGGGGGGAGAAATCTTGGAAAAGGCTTAAAGCGGAGACATCAGGATGAAACTTGGTGGAAAGAATAAGCACAAGTCCTAGATAGGTGACTGACATAACTGGACCGGATCCGCTCTCTTTGGTGGAGTTGGGGGGGATAATTTGGAAAAATTAGAAAAAATGAGGTATTTGAACATACGAACGGGTGACCAGATCATAATGGAATCTGATATCTAGAAGGATCTTATGCTTTAGAACTTCATTTTAAATCTCGATCAGATCCGGTGACATTGAAGGGAGTTGGAGGGGGAAACCGGAATTCTTGGAAAACGTGAAAATCGGGGTATCTTACGAATGGGTGATCGGATCTTAATAAAATTTGATATATATAAGAATCTTATGTCTCAGATGCTCCATTTTCGAGTCGGACTCGGGGACATAGATGTTTGGGGAGGGGGCAGAAATCTTGGAAAACGTTTAGAGTGGAGAGATATGGATGAAACTTGATGGGAAGAATAAGCACAAGTTATAGATACGAAATTGGCATAATTCGAACCGATCCGTTCTCTTCGGGGGAGCCGGGGGTTGTTAATTTGGAAAAATTAGAAAAGTTGAGGCATTTTTAACTTAAGAACGGGTGACTGGATCTTAATGGAATTTGATATTTAGAAGGAACTCGTGTCTCAGAGATCCCGACCAGATCTGTTGACATTGGGGGAGTTGGAGGGGGAAACCGGAAATCTTGGAAAACGCTTATAAATGTCGTAGATACGTGATTGACGTAACCGGACTGGATCCGCTCTCTTTGGAGGAGTTAGGTGGTGGGGTTCAGTGCTTTGGTGAGTTTGGTGCTTCTGGACGTGCTGGGACGATTAAAATTGGTAGCCGTGTCAGGGAGCTGTACAAATTGACTTGATAAAGTAGTTTTCCCCGATTCGACCATCGGGGGGGGGGGGTTGATGGGAGAGGAAAAATTGAAGTAATCTTAACTTACAATTGGGTGATCGGATCTTAAATAATTTTGATATTTAGAAGGACCTCGTGACTCAGAGCTCTTATTTTAAATCCCGACCGGCATTAAGCCTCTGATTTTCCTTTTAAAGCAATCTATTGATTCTTAGAATTTTGCTAGAGCTTATACCATATGAGCTCTTGGCTCTTCCGACCTCGTCAAAAGTGCTATATGAGCTCTTAGCTCTTGTTTCATTTTGTTCAACATTCCCTGAAAGTTTCACCTTAGCCTTTCCAGAGATCCAGGATGAAAAAGACTTGTCAGTCAGGATTACTCAAGTAGTAGCCAAGAAGCATCGTTAGTCAGATTACTTTACTTATTTTTAGCTAGCTATAATCAAAATTATGATTCGAAAACAAAATTCTTGTTTCTTTCTAGTTGAGAGGGCCAGAGAAAATGTTTAGCTGATAGAATTCTAAATATTTCAGATTCTTTAAGTTTAGTGCTGCCCATCAAAAGCTACGAGCCTGAGGAAAATTTTCGGATTTTTGAAAAACACAAAGGGATGATATAAACCTCCATCAGCCCCTGGGGAAAAGGATGTAAGTAATAAAATGTTCCATTGATTACAAATAAAATTTGTTATTGGGATCTATACAGACATTTTTAGGGGGGGGGGGGTATTTTCTGCTTAGGGCTGGTTTCCTTGAGAAGGATCTTCTGTGGGAAGGGAGGTTCCGAGGGGATGAACTTTCCAGGAGAAAAATTTACACTTGAGGAATTTGACAGAATTCCTATAAGAAATTCTGTTTATTTGTCTCCCTTTCTCTTTGCCAAATCAATTTTAAATGTTTAGATGGTTCAAGGGAATTATCAGCTGGGTTGGAATTGTCCAAAGGATTTTTCTGCAAGGGAGAGGGAGTAGAGTTTCCGTGGGAGTAAATCTCTATGGGGATATTTTCTACGGAAAAGTTTTCCATGAGTAAATTTTCAGCGGTAGCAAGTTCCCACTGGGGGGGGAGGACTTCGGGGGAAAATTTTCCACGGAAGGGAGCTTCCCGTCATGATTTGAATAACTATTGGAATCTAAATTCTTTTTCAAAGGAAAATATGCTAAGGAGAATTTTTCCAGTAGAATCTTCTCCAAGAAATTATTCAGAAATTCAGCGAGGATGGAATTGTCAGGAGGGAAGTTTTACGGGGGGTATTTTAAGCGGGAGGAACTTTCCACTGAGATTTTCTTGTGAGGGAAGAGTTTCATAGAGGAAGATCCAGATTTACTGGCATTATTTAAAAAACGACTGGAAATTAAATATAAAAACCCAAGTTTTTGCAACGCAAAGTAAGGAGCAACATTGGAATTTCAAAAGAAAACAGCAGTTTTTGTTATGGAGGGTCGAACCCCTCCTCTATACCTTGCTTTTTACGCTGAAGTCTGACTACTTGTCCCTATTCTTTAATAGCAACTGTTGAAACACAACGACGGCTTAATTAGAATAGAAAGCTAAATTTAGAAGCACTAAAAACTTTAGCGTGAAGAGTGAGGCATTAAGGAGAGGGCAATCCCCCAATATGCAAAGTAATTTTCGTGTTACAAATTTTAATGTTGCTCCTTACTTTAAGTTGAACAATAATTGCTTTTTTATGTTTAGTCACCGAAAAAGCTTTGGGAGCTATTGAACAAGACACTTGACTCAAGTGATCCATGCTTCCAATTCCTTGCGCTCCTCACGAAGAATGAAAGCTCAACTTCGTTAATAACACGAAAAGTGCGATAAATCTTACATTGACTGTTTTTCAGATGACAGAGAAAAACCATGTCACTTTGTCCCAATACATAAGAATGAAATTTTCTTTAATGCCACTTTTGGTGATGATAAAAAATACTGATGAGAATAAAAATTTTGTTTAGCTATTTGGACATTAGTTGGAAGATATCCGCAACGGTAGCAGACGGTTACCTTCCAATCCCCTTTACCTTATTTTACGGGGAGGGGGGATAATTTTCAGTGAGGAAGGAATTATTCGGATGGAACTTTCCAAGGGGTATTTTATGTTGGAAGAACTTTCTACGAAGAGTTTACTCTGAGGGGAGGGAGTTTTTCATGGATGGGGAGCCAGATTAATCGGTTTTATTCCAGGAACGATCCGAAATTAAATATAAAAAATGATTTATTTTTTAAAATCATAATAAGGAGCAACATTAAAAATTAAAACAAGCAGTTATTGTTTATATAAGGGGGTTAGTCCCTGCAAAACCTTACTCTTTACGCTAAAGTTAGCCGTCCCAAGTCTTTAAGAATGGCTGTTGAAACACAATGACTATTTAATAAGAATGCTAAGCTTTTTTTAAAAGTGACAAGAATCTTTAGCACGAAGAGTGAGGTATTAAGGAGAAGGCACCTTCGCATATACGGAATAATTTCTGTTTGTTTTAAGTTTTAATATTGATCATTGCTTAGAGTTGAATGTTTTTTTTTTGTTTTTTTTTTTTTTTTATTTAATCACGGAAAAAGGTTTTGAATCTATGAAACAAGATACTTCACCTAAGCGATTTACCCTTCCATTTTGTTGGGCTCCTCACCAAGAATGAAAGCTCAACTTTGTTAATAACATAAAAAGAGTGATAACTCTTACACTGACGGTTTTTCAGATGACAGAAAAAAAAACTATGACCTCTCTTCCCAATATTTAAGAATATTGAAATG
Organism: Artemia franciscana; assembly: GCF_032884065.1. Classification (NCBI taxonomy): domain Eukaryota; kingdom Metazoa; phylum Arthropoda; class Branchiopoda; order Anostraca; family Artemiidae; genus Artemia; species Artemia franciscana. Next base: position 18,736,114 of record NC_088875.1, on the reverse strand, counting down.
TTCTTTGATGCTTCTTTTGGTAATAATAAAAAAAATCGTTGAAAATATTTTTTTTTTAGCTATTTGGAGTTCAGTTGAAAGATATCCACAGGTAACAAAGGATTTACCTTCCATTCCCTTTTGTCTAATTATACTTCCTTAATTTCTAAGATTTACCTTGCCTTATTTACTATTTCATTTCCTTTACTATTTCTCTGAGGTTGCAAACCCCGTACAACCACTCTGAGAATTTCAAGAAACTCTACAGTGTCCCAATAACACTTCAGTTTTCAAAATGAACAATAGCAAACAATTATAATCAAGTCAACCCTATCTCTCTGGGTAAGGGGGTAGGGAACACACAATTGAGTGTTGGGAGTCAAGAGTATCTCATACCCTTTGTAAGGGTAAGAACACAGGAAAACTGAATAAAAAAAACTGCTGTGTTAACTTTTTAACTTTGTCGTAGTTCCCTCAGGATGTATTTCTCGTACATAGCTAAAAATTTTGTGTTTTTGTAAAAAAAAAAATCTCATATTTTTACATCCCTTTCTGTTTCTTAAAACTTTCTAAATGTATTACTGTGTAAAAAACCATTGATTTATTTGATTTTTTTTTTATTAAGTGATTAAACCTTTACAAGTATTTTACTGCTAAATGTCTACACTACAAAGAAAAAAAACTAGAATAAATGAAACTAATAAATGCTAAAATCAAAGGCAACAATCAGGTATAAATATTAACATCAGACCAATCTTCTAGTTGAATACAAAAATCTGTTCAAACATTTCCTTAATAATTTATCAGAAATTACTGAACTAGGACAAAATGGGAAATTAATTCCTAAGGAATGGAGTTCTAGTTTCATACCAAAATGTTGTAAGAAATAAACAGGACAAGTAAACAGGAAGTGGTTACAAGTTTCATTTTCACCACAAATGCACTCTCCACTTCTACCTTTTCCAATTTTATTTAAGAAATAATTTAACGGATAATGTCCTGTTATAATTTGCGTTAGTTGGTGTGTAATATTCATTTTAAAAGCAGCTATTAAATGGTCTTTTGATGGAAAGAATTGTATTGGCCATGAACTCACTCTATTAGTGAAACCTTGATACCACTTTTCATAAAGAGCAATTTTCAGTTTACGTCTATCTAAGGGAAAGGGAGGTGAGCTATCATCTGATTGAACATCCAAAAAACTTTTATAATCTCATCTGTGTATACACTGTGTGACTTTGTCCTGCTGGATATTGGGATGACTGGTGTAGAAAGTCCTGGCCAGTATGCTCTCAAAACTTTTGCTAACGCTGTTAGTACGTCAGTTTGAGCGGTGCGATAAGATTTTGTGATTAAAATTAGAGAAAGCCTTTGAACTGAGCTTACCATTCGGACAATAGATTTTTTGGTTGAAGCTGCAATCCATACCGGGACTCTCTATAACCGAATCGTGCTCTCTCTAACTGAGAGGTACATATTTTTAAGAGCACAAGGTCTTAACCCCCGAGAACATTTAGCTGCACATTAATTTTGTAGAATATTGTTTTGCAGAATTTATCCGGTTTCTAATATGTTCCGTCCATGATAACTTCCTGTCTAAGGTAACTCCCAAATATTTAGCTTTTTCTTTTATTTCAATTACATTACAATTAAAAACAAGGTCAGGTTTAGAAAATATTTGTTTACTAGTGAAAATAACTGCTTCTTTTTTTTTGAATGAAAAAACTAATTTATTATTACTCGCCCAACCACCAAAGATTCGAAAAACCTCAGATGTTGTAAACTCTAAAACACTTACATACTTACATCAGCATAACCTTGTATGTGAGAATTATTGGGCAAATTTAAATCAATTCTTGTTCTCTGGTTTCATTGCTACAATCACTGAAATGTTCCTTTTTATTTGAGAATTAGTTCTACATTTATAATTAAGATTTTGTATGGGTATTGTTTAAAAATAAAAGGATTCAGTTACAGAAGGGAGAAACAGATCGTATATCCAAACATTGGAAATCGAGTAACTATTGAAGAAATCCACTTGTTAAAAAAAAAAAAAAAAAAAACAATGAACGAAGCAGAATGTTGTTTTGTAACTTTATGAAAATGCATAGAAGGTCTCAGGAAGTCAATTTTTTTTTTTTTTTTTTTTTTTTTTTTACACCTATGGCCATTTATCTTAATAAAATGACTATGTTATTTTGATAAAATATAGAGTTGTAAGCTACAGGCCCTAAAGAATTGCAAAGGACAACCATCAGCCCCTATAAAGCTATGAAAAGTGGTTTAGCTTCAAAATTTGACTGATATCTGTGTATTAGTCAGCCTGTTAATATAGGGCATATGGGTTCGCTTTGGTAGCTAAACACGAACAATTCAATATATATATATATATATATATATATATATATATATATATATATATATATATATATATATATATATATATATATATATATATATATATCCAAAATCAATATATATACCATTCCAAAATCAATATATTTAGGTTTTAAAAAATAAGACCATTTTAATTATAGACCAAAATAAGACCAAATTAAGACCATTTGCAATAAGACCAAATGTAAAACAAGGAATAAAATACTGCCAAAACGAGTTACGGTATCTTCCCATTCCCGACGTGAGGATGTCTTGATGTAAGAGGTTACTGAAAATTTTGTTAGTTGATTTAGGTACTTGGTTTTGCAAGTTGTCAAGATAGGGAAGGGAAAGGTAATGAAGATAGTGGAGAAGTAGGCAACTTCTATGGTTAGTTTTGGTCGCTTCATCTTTGTGAAATCATTCTGTAGCCTTTTTTTGAATATTCTTATTTTTAGACGTCTGAAATCTAAAATTCGATGAAAACAGGGGACCTCTTCCGTTGACATAATGGTCTGCTGTTCTGCTTACAATCTAGATCATGTAAATATTGTTCCACTGGGAATCTAGCCTTTAAGCTTGACAATGCTGTGGAAATAAAGATCATGTTTATACATTTTGCTGCTCTACTGTTTGCAAATGAAAAATTCAGTTTCATAAGCTTCCTTGTCCTGTTACTGATAGTTCTGAATCTTGTTTCAAGTATTCTTGTGCAAACAAGGCACGCAATAAGGCGCAATAAACACAAGAACCCTAAATAGCTATGAAACTAATCATTGAGATACTAATTCTTTTTAAGTTGAAAACATGATTTAAGCACAAGGCAATAAGATTTACAAACATTTATATACATGGGAATTAAGGTCACTCCACCCAAACTTGCGGTAGCTTTATGGTGTCTATGGCACTAAGCTCCAAGTTGGTGGTATCGTTCGTACTTGTTTTAAGGAAAGAAAAATCGTAAGGTCATTATTTTTACTACTCAAAATATGCTTCACTTTGTCAAAGTCGTATTTCAACATCTCAATTAAGGAGTCAACACTCAATTCTGTAGTAAGGGTACTAACATGCCTCAATTTATAATATAGTTAAGTCGTCTGCAAACTAAACCGATTCTGGTAATTAATCATAATGCTATTAGGGGGCTATCACTTGACACTAATACCAACAACTCAGTTCAGCACCAAGCCGCCTGAGGCCAACACAGCCACGCACGCTCCTCCCCCATCCTGATCTATTCAAAGCCCTTTAAACCCTTCTAGGAAGGTCTCATTTCCCCCACTCCAATAGAGGACGGTCTGCTTTTTGTTTGGCCCTAGACGGTTTGCCGAAAAGGACAATCTTTGACAATCTTTCACCCCCTTCAACTGCAGAATGTGCCCTAGCCTTATCAACCTTTCTCTCACAATAGCCCAAGAAAGCGTGATTGAACAACAATTTTCATACAGTCTAATGTTTGAGATACAATCAGCCAGTCGCGCACCAAAAACAGTCCGTTCGCAATTTCTCTGGAAAACATCTAGCTAATCTTCCTCTGTTTTCGGAGCGCCCGTGCTTGACCACTGCCACCATTGTAGCTTCTAATATTCTAATCTTGGTTAGCAGACTATCTTCCTATTCTTTCAAACTTTTTAACTGAAAAAACACCCTGTGCCTTGGCTATTCTGTTTTTAACATCTTCACTGTATTCACTGCCTTTCTAATAATACTATCTAGGTTAGTAAAGCTGTCCACAGGGGACCTAATCTAGTTCCTTGGGCAGACCCATGAAAGAAAAAGCATTGGCAAAGTGAGACTTATTCCCATTTGTAAAAAGGACATATTGTGGCTGACCGGTCAGAAAACGCCTAATTTTAGCACAGTATTTTACTGGGATTTTAAACAGGGAGGCTAGATTTCTTGGTATTAACACTTTTCAGTCTATTCTGAAGTTAATTAATTCTAATTCTTACGATTTTGTCAATTGATGTGCTGTCAGAGATTATTGAAAGTGGAGGATAAATCCGGCACAGTCGTAAAATAATAATTAGTAACAGTTGATCTTGTAGGAATTTCCTGATAGTTTAGAAACACAAAACTATGAATATTTTCGTCCAATAATATCTGGCCTGTGTTATGAACACCTTAACCTCCGATCTACGTTTTGGATTTACTACTTTGTCCTTCTTTGTACAATCGGTCACACTCTATTTAATATCAAAATACCACGGGTAAGGCACGGCTTAAACTAGGACTTATCGCTATGTGTTTCTTTGGAAAGATATCATAGTACAATTCATAAAGTTTTGGTAAACTAGAGCGAAGTCTGACTTTGTCTGCTATGCATAGACAACGCATTTAGCTGTTAGTTGAGGCACATATGAAATAGAGAGAGATATTTTGGTGATGTATAAAACTTGTTGTAATCTGTGAATATTATGTCAGTTGTTTGGTCTTGTCCTGACAAGACGTTTACTGCTTGTTTAAGAGGCGAGATAGTAGTGGCTCCACGAATTATAATAGCAGCATAAGGGTAATAGCATAACAAGTTTGTCGCTGCGTAATTGTATGCGTCTAACAAATCTTCTTTTGAAACCACTTCATGGAAGATAATACAGTAGAAAAAAGCAATAACCCATTCACAAGCCAATTTGACAAAAGCTAATTTTAAAATTTTTCTGAGCCTATCTTTACTGGTGTCTTTAGCATAAGTCTTAAAAAGTACCTGTCTAACGCAAAAAGAAGAATGTCATTTCCGAGTTTTTTTGAAGGGGGTTTCAGAAAAATATCTTTCCATTAAGAGCAAATCCCCGCTGTGAAGTGTGTCATTTGGGGGGGGGGGTGACTGCTCTCTGAACGTTTCCTCCCACCCCTTAGATTTTTAGCAGCACCTTTTTTTTGTAATTCCACTGAAAAAACCCTTTTTGCTATTTTGTCGAAAATCAGCAAAATTGCCAGTCCCCCTCCCCTGACCATACATTTTCGTTAATTGGCTTTCCTAATGTGAAGCTATTCGAGATTACGGTCCTTCATTGAATTTTGTCTTTTAGGCATATCGAAGACAGGCAAAATTACTTTCGCCGACAGAGGGAGGAACTCCAGCAAGTACTTCAGTCCAGTCGAACTGTTTCCTCAGATCTTTCACCTCTTTCCTCCTCAACCACCGTGGGTGATTCACCAACCAGAACCGAGCCTTCACCTACAGTTGCACACCATCCTCTTCCGTGTCCCTTCTTTGAGGGCGGAACGCCCAATCAGAACAACACCTGGCACGGTGATCAGGCAGGGGTATGACTCGTTCTTTAATTAAGGAAAAGGTAATGTGGAGGGCTAAAGGCAAGTAAATTGAGTGCGGCTTTGTAATAATTGCGTTTTTGTTTGTTTGCTGGCCCTTTTTGTGATGGTTTCAGTACCTTAACCTTTTATATACTTTATTCTAATTTCACCTTATCTGCATCCTTTTCATTTAGAGTAATTGCCTGCCGAATTGGCTGAAGTCTTTACTAAATTTTATGATAATAACTTTGTTGTTAAAAAATAAAAATTATATTATCCTTTAAAGGTCATCTGGTTATAATATTTTTAGTTTCTAAGGGATTTGTGCTCTGCCAAAAAAAGTGCTACCCAGCAGATAGAATCAGTTTCAATTACTTTTCTTGTAAATGGCCATTGTCCGCCTTTTAAATAGTAGTAAGTCCCATCTCAGACACTTGCCATAGTCATCTGCCTTTGCCTGATATTTAGAAGCTGATTTTTATTTTACCTCCATGTTCTTTTTTCACTTTTAACCAAATGCTGTTGTACCAGAATGTGGTAGATCTTGTTAAAAAAGTCAAGGTTCCTGCGGAACTTAATATTAAGCTTTTTAATTTGATCACATTCGCAATTAATAAGAAACTGGCTTCGTTTTTCCAATAGGAAATTTGAACGGAATAATATTTCGTAACCTTAGAAAAATAGAATTTAGTGACGAAGGTTCAAAGCTACGATAAGGGGAACAGAAATGACGTTTGGATCTTGTTTTAAAATCTCTAGTGTTAAGCTAATAATTTCTTGGGTTCTCAGATTATAAATTCGTAAAATCTTTTTTGAGTTATTTGTTCAGAAAAATATTCAGTCGATAGGCCTATTTCTCAATTAAATTAAGTTTGTTTTTACTTTGTTTTGAATGTTTTAATTACACCCCTTTCAAATATTTTCTTTCCTTTGTGTCTATTTTTCTCTCTTTCTATACTATAATAACATTTAACAATATTTGGAGCTAAATAGACTTCCCTTTTCTTTCTGTCTGTTCTTCCTCTTCTTTGTTCGTATGTTTGTTCTATTGCTTATGGAACGATACTGGCTCATTGTATAACATACTATGTTCTCTATCCTGCTATGTTCAGAGCTTCTTGTTTAACCGTCTCCTCAGAGATCGTCAAATATGTTGCCCTTTTATGTAATTACAACACAGTCTAAATAACCTTGAAAGATGTATGAATTAGAATTCTTCATACATGCACTTCCTATACGCATTCTGCCTAGTCACAAATTTTTGTTTTTTTTTCCTAGATCAGTGAAATTTTATGTTAGACTCAAGAATGTCTAATAAAAGTTTATAAGTTTTACTCTTACTATTAATTTATTAATAGTAAATAGAATAATTTATCACTCTTACTTTTTCAACACTGTTTTGAGAAGTTTTTTGTGACGTCAAAGAATCACCAACGAAATTGGTCAAAAATATGAAAAGGCGTATTTTAAGTCATAATATGCTTAAATTTTTCAGAGGGCGGTATCTGCCCGTCTTAAGGAGGCGTTAGAAAATTGTTACGAATCTTTGATCCCAGGGAACAAAGGTAGCTTTGCCATTCTGCCTTAGTTTTTAAACTTTTTTTTTCTTTCTCAGGCAAGTCCGATAGCGGGTCTCCGTCAATTTGAGCGATTACACGATAGTTCTCAATCCTCTTCAACTGGGACTTCGCCGACGAATCAAAAGCGACGTGTTTTAGACGAGGACTTTTTTCGTCTAGTGAACGAATTGACTGCGTCTGGATCACCGTCTCAGTTTAAGTTTGTTGGACCTAGTTTAAATCAATTGCGCAGTGGTCATGTTAAAATGTTCGGCCCTCAATCTCCCACTAAAGAGGGACCTGTGAAACAGAACATTCCTTGATTAATGTTTGAAGTGCGCCTTCCTTTATTTTTATGAGAATCAAATTGTGTTTATTCGGGGGGTCAACTTAGGCAGCTAAGCGTGTTGCGTTGACCAGTACTTGACTCATGTATTTATGCCCCGTACTTGCCGTATTTGTATGAAACACATTAACTAGTAGTAAATCACACTATGCTTCCTCTTAGGTGCTTCTTGACTCTTTTTTCTGAAGTTTGTTGAGTGGTGTCAAAAAATTCCGAAAGCTGGGTTAAACTTACTGGTTGTGCTTCATAATGGAGCGAAGGGGTGTCAATACTAATTATTGATATTCACAGAGCATATGAATTGCACTAAGGCTAATTTGAAAAAAAAAAACAATAAAAAACAATATGACAAAAAGTAGCAAAACATTCGAAAATAGAATGCATATTTTAATCTGGATGTTCAGTGTCTGATGGGAGAAAATAATCCAGAAATATAGTATTTCCTTATATTTTGAATACAGAGAATTTTCTTTAGGTTATTTAACAAAAGATTTAGTCAAACTGGCCTCTGAGAACAATTTAAAGTTGGAAGTTTTTTTTGTAATAACTGTTATTTTTAGACAATATTCTTTTGACTCTTTAAATTTAAAATACAGTTAAATGCCTTGACTCCAAAACTTCAAAAAAGAAAGTGGACTTTGTCAGATTGACTTGTG